>NW_006921615.1:18381507-18391434 GCF_000298275.1 Orycteropus afer afer
CTGTGTCTGTGTTAATTGGTTTCCCTTTTCTTTGTTGAAGAGGGTCTGTGCAATCCTTCTGCCTAGTCCGCCATCTTGCCCCGCCTCCCATCCATTCATTCTTTCAACAAGTATTTCTTGAGCACTTACTATCTGCTACATACTGCCTCAGAAACTCAAGGAGGGGCCACTATGAGTCAAATCGACTTGACAGCAGTGAGTGAGTCACTGTACTAGGAGCTCTGGTGGCATAGTGCCTAAAGTATTTGCTAACCAGAAGCCTGGTCGTTCAAACCCACCAGCCACTCCTCGGAAGGAAGAGTGGACAATCTACTTCCGTAGTGATACTGCCTCGGAAACCCAAAGAGGGGTCACTATGAGTCAAATCAATTCGACGGCAGTGAATTTGGT
The DNA here is from genome assembly GCF_000298275.1 of Orycteropus afer afer. Taxonomy (NCBI): domain Eukaryota; kingdom Metazoa; phylum Chordata; class Mammalia; order Tubulidentata; family Orycteropodidae; genus Orycteropus; species Orycteropus afer. The sequence continues at coordinate 18,381,898 of NW_006921615.1, forward strand.
TTTGGGTTTAGTCACTGTGCTATAGTCAGAGTCATTGAGTGGCACAAATGGTAAGTGCTTGGCTACTGACCAAAAGGTTGGTGTTACAAATCTACCCAGAGGCACCTAAGAAGAAAGGCCTGGCAATCTACTTCCACAAGATCACAGCCCTTGAAAGCCCTGTGGAGTACAGTCCTACTCTGACACACAAGGGGTTACCATGGGTCAGAATCAACTCTAGGGTCATTGATTTCGTTTTGGTTTTGGTACTAAATTCAGGGGATACAATGTTGAGCAAAACAACATGTAGCTCAGCCCAGGGGGTGAGAAGTATATGAATTGAGCTCTGGTAGCGTAGTGCCTAAGGCACTTGACTGCTAACCAGAAGTCAGTTCAAACCCACCAGCCACTCCTCGGAAGGAAGGTTGGGCAATCTACTTCCGTAGTGATACAGCCTTAGAAACCCAAGGAGGGGTTGCTATGGGTCAGGTCCAACTTGACGGCACACAACAACAACATGATCTCAAAATTTTAAATACAAACTGAAAAAAACCATGAAGGGAAAGCACACAGAACTATGAGATCTGGTTTACTATGGGGATGAAGAAAGGCTTTCCTGAGAATTAACTCTGAAAGAAGCTAGGAAGAATGGTAGAAGAGAGCTGCCTGGAGTTTGGTAGGTTGGGGGCGTGAGGAGGGTGAGTGGTGTAAGGGAAACCAAAGGCCAGTGTGGCAAGGGGACAAATGACCAGAGAGGCAGGCAGGGCCAGATCTGGCAGAGCAGTAAAGATTTCTTAAGGAATTTGGTTTTTATTCTAAGAGCAGTAGGAAGCCAAGGAGAATGAAATGATCAAATATGCATTTCTAAAGATTCTATGGGCTGCCTTGTGGAAAGTGGATTAAAGATGGCAGGGAGCATATGCAGGAAGACCAGTGTCAGACAAGAAAACTCCAAGGCCTGGTCTAGTGTAGAGCAGAGGAGCTAGAGAAAGAAGGATATGTTTGAGAGATAAACAAGGGATTGGATGGAGATTGATGGGAAATGGAGGGTATGGGAGAGGGGTTTTCACTGATGACTCCCAGCTCTCTAGTTATGCTTTATGGGTGGCATTTTATAGCTTCTAGACCATGGGTATACTTACTGAAGACCTTCCACATGCTTGGACTCTGCTTATCCCTGGGATAAGTTTAATCCTGGGTATACAAGTAGGATAGAGTCGCTGTGAGTCAGGATTGACTCAATGGCAGTGTGTTTGGTTTTTTATAGTACAAATATTCTTAGAGAAGGACTTTTAACAGGCTTGGTATCTTTTCATCTCTCCCCTTTTATTTACACTTTTGTAGGCAGCATCACATGCCCTCTGCCCACATCCATTGAACATGCTGACATCCGAATCAAGAGCTACAATTTGAGTTCAAGGGAGCGGTATACTTGTAACTCTGGTTTCAAGCGTAAAGCTGGGACATCCAGCCTGACTGAATGTGTGCTTAACAAGACCACAAACACTGCCCACTGGACAACTCCCAATCTCAAGTGCATCAGTAAGTAGCCAATTCTATACCCCATCTACCCCCACCCTTGCCAAGGGAGTCAAAAGAGTGGTGCTACAGTGTAAAAACCTGAATGAGCCAATCTCAGGGGCCAAAGAGAGATCTGTACTGAGGTCTCAGGTCATATAAACCAGTGGGACTCCAAACATCAACTTCTGGGGCTGAGAAATATGTGGAATTTGGGGTTACACAATTCTGGGTTCAAATTCTAGCTGGGCCACATACCATCCATGAGACCTTGGGCAAGGGCCTTCACATCTTTTAACTTCTGGTACCTCATCTAGAAAATGGACCTAATGCCAGCCTTGTAGGTTGTAGAAGAATACCTAAAACCAAAAATCCAAACTCACTGCTGTTGAGTTGATTCCAACTCATAGCTACCCCTCCTTGAGTTTCCAAGACGGTATCACAACAGAAGTGGATTGCCCAGTCTCCTTTCCAAGGAGTGGTTGGTGGGTTTGAACCGCCAATCTTCTGGTTAGCAGTCAAATGCCTTAGGCACTACGCAACCAGAGCTCCCTAGTCAGTATTAGTAATGCAGTTGTTGTTATGCATTGTCGAATCGGACCGACTCAGCGACCCCTCCTTGGCTTTCCGAGGTAGTATCACTACGGAAGTAGATTGCCCAACCTTCCTTCCAAGGAGTGGCTGGTGGGTTTGAACTGCCAGCCTTCTGGTTAGCAGTCAAGTGCTTTAGGCACTATGCTGCTAGAGCTCCTAGTATTAGTAACAGCAACTATTAATGTCAGTGCTTTGTTTCAAGATTATGGTAGCAAGAATTTGGCTATAGACAGAGTGTGTGCTCATTAGGATGCTTACTTCCCAGAAAGCTTTTCAGATTTATGCCTGGGAAATAGACTGTAGGGAAATTATTGCTGTTCTTCTCCATTGGTGCCCAACCCAGGAGACTGGAGTAGACTCATGGAGCACAGTTTCCCTTAGCTCAGTCACGTATGAATGGTGAGTGTCCAACCAGCACTCGAGTGGGAGAAGGTCATAAGAACTAACTTTTTTTCTTTTTTTTTTTAAACCACTCATAACTGGATGACTATCCCAGAAGAAGTCCATCTTGGGGTGGAAGCCACTTAGTGCAATTTCTAGGAATACTAAGCCCCACTTCTGTTCTCCTTCTTCCTTACTTTTGAAAACTAAAGATTAACCTGTGGTCTTAAAAGAGAATTTGGATTTAACAAACATTTATTGAGTGCTTAGTACAGTGCCAGCAGTTAGATAGATAGTTTCTCATGTAACAGTTATGAATATTCTCAACTCCTGTCTGAGGGGAATAGGGACAAAGGGATTGTCCTATAGCAAACTCACTCTGCTTTGAGACTTGTTGAAGAGCCAGATTTTCTAGCTGAACTTGTATTTAGATGACCTTTATATTCCCCTCCTCTTCTTGTTGAATGACAATCATGCAAACATCAGAGAAAAGGCAAGGAGAAAGCCCTTGCACTTGTTGCAGAGTAATCATATGGTCATGGAACAAAACTCCTCATGGCATCAAATTGAAATGTTATGCTGGACAAGGACAGGCATCAGCAGTAACACTGTAGAGAGAATAGAGTAGAGTTCTTACTCTGTCCTGTCCTGGGACTCACTGGAACCTATAACACTCACTGCCATCGAGTCAGATTCGACTCATAACAACTCCTCCTTGGGTTTCTGAGGCGGTATCTCTGTGAAAGTAGATTGCCCAATCTTCCTTCTGAGGAGTGGCTGGTGGGTTTGAACCGCCAGCCTTCTGGTTAGCAGTCAAATGCATTAGGCACTAAGACACCAGAGCTCCCAATACCTATAAAATAGGATAAAAATAAGGACTTTTCAGCTGTAGGAAAACTTAATACAGTCATGTACCATATAACATTCATTTGAGCAATGTCAGATCACACACATCTGTGGTCCCAATCCCTGTAAAGCCTATGATATTAAAAAGTCAAGGTACAAGCCATGGTTCCTAGTAACAAACAAGTGCTACTGTTGACATGCATCAAAATGTTGTTATTATTATTACTATATTATGTTAAGGAAGCTCTGGTAGGGTAGCGCCTAAGGCACTTGACTGCTAACCAGAAGGCTGACGGTTCAAACCCATTAGCCACTACTCAGAAGGAAGATGGGGCAATCTACTTCTGTAGTGATACTGCCTCGGAAGCCCAAGGAGGGGTCGCTATGAGTCAGGTCCGATTCGACGGCACATAACAACAACAACATATTATGTTAAAGATGCTTTAGTGTACCTGGAAGTGTTTCTTTAATGGTTTTACGCATAGAAAGATATACTGTATACTATGTATTGAAGCAAACATTTGACTAACTGACATTAGACATTAACTGTACCTTACCCAACTTATGTACAAACTCAACTTAAATACAGACTTAGGAACAGGACTCATCTGTAATGTGGCAACTGCCTGTATATAATATGGTGTTCATACAGCGTCCTATTTCACAGAACATATCATAGACGTTAAGCAACATGTGACTGTATTTCCTCAAAGCTACAAGTCTTTTGGGTGAAGAAATCTGAGTTGGAGTAGAATTGTAGCCTTTGAATAGGATGGGGGAGGGAAGGGGAAAGAAGGGAAAAAGAAGAGGGGAAACTTGGAATCATAGAACTGTACAACTCAAAGACTGGAGAAATCTTTAGGTATCATTTGGTTGAACAATTCTCAGCCCTTTTATCACTCACAACTCCCTTCATTATTTTTTTCAACCTCTTTGAATGATTTTTGCTCTACTAAACAAATTGCATCTATTGGGTAATACTTTATTTTCTAATGGAAAAACTAGTATAAAAATAAAAAATAAATAAATTTGATATTTAATTTGTGCAGTCTTTAAAGGAGCCCTGGTGGCACAGTGATTAAGTGCTCAACTGCAAACTGAAAGGTTAGTAATTTGAACCCACCAGTTGCTCTACAGGAAAAGATGTGGCAGTCTGCTTCTATAAAGATTTCAGCACTGGAAACCCTATGGGGCAATTCTACTCTGTCCTATGAGTTGGAATGAACTCTACAGCAGTGGGTTTTTTTGTTTTGTTTTATTTTTTCAGTCTTTTTTTAAATGCCAGAAAAGTAGTTTGCAGTCTGTCTGTGTATTTGTGTGGGAATTGCAGGTTGGGAAACATTGATTCTTGCTTATTTCCTGTGCTTCTCACTTATACTAGGAAGTCAGATGTCTGTATTTTAAATTCACTCATTCATTTATCCATGCAGTTCTGAAACCATCCCAGGTTCCAACCTCAGGATCATAAATGCCATGTGGTTATCCTGTCTCTAGGAGATCCCTCCCTGACTCACCAAAAGCCTGTGTCACCGTCCACAGTAGCACCAGCAACGGTGACCCCACAGCCAGAGAGCTTCACCCCTTCTAGAAAAGGTAGGAATGTCAGAAACTTTTTATGGACTCCTATCCCCTACTACCACCCAGGTTCCCATAAACTTCTCAAATTCATGGACCACAGCTGGCATCTGCTGCAAACAAAATAATAGAACAAATCTCTTATTAAAGTCAAGAATAAGAGTTTCCATTGGCCTACTTTTCTTTTATAAATCAATGTTGCTTGATAATCAGGATTCATATGTGTATAATTAATAATATTTTGAAATCTGTTAGTATGTCAGATCTGATGTAGTTATACACATTTATCCTGTCAAGAACTGTGAAGGGGCTGACATTACACCTTTCTTGGATGTTAGCCTGCTGTAGTTTCGTGAATGCCAACAGGAGACATGTCACTCCCAGATCAGAGACAACAAACAGGAAGAGCATTTGCATTTTTGCATCAATTTCCCTTGCCCTCAAGTCTTTCCTGGGCAATGTCAAAATGGTCCCAAATGGGTGCCTGCACATTCAGTGGGCTGCGTTGTAAGACAGAAGCCCTGAGTTTAGGGACCCTGAATCTTTTACAATTGCCTGCCCTTTGCTCCGGAGATAATCACTATCTCTTTCTTTCAAGACATTTGCTCTATAGATATTTTTGAAAAGACAGGCCATAGAAAGGGCAGTCAGTGCCTCTGCTTGCAACACGTTGAAAAGTGAGAGAGCCGTGGAAAATTGTCCCCCAACAATCCTAGGCATCAACAAATAAACTATGATTGATCTATTACAGAAACTCTTGTGTGAAGCTACCAGTGTTTTATATTTAAATGTGTCTCTGGTAATCTTCTACCCCCATTCCCTCAGCACTACCCCAATTGTTAACTCTAAATCTTAGATGCTAAATATCTTGAGGTAATCTGCCTTGTATCCTATGATAAACTTACTTTGCATTTAACTTTTGACTTTTAGTAGCACATTATCCAATTTGTAGCTTATATTATTCTGGCCCTTGTCTCCTCTTTTTCCTCCAGGTATAGTTTTCTGTTTACACTTACTGCACTGCCCATTCATACCTTCCTTAAAGCAGTGGTTCTCAACCTTGGATCACCTTGGAACTCAAATTGGTCTGCAGAGCAGTCTGTTGTTGTGTTGTTGTTATGTGCCGTCAAGTCGGCCCCGACTCATAGCGACCCCTCCTTGGGTTTCTGAGGCAGTATCACTATGGAAGTAGGATTGCCCAACCCTCCTTCCGAGGAGTGGCTCGGCAGTCTGGGAGTCCTTATATGTGCTGTGATAACTGCACAGTACAAATTAGATAGCCAAGATTGAGAAACACTGCTTGAGGGAGGGCCCAACCACCCACTGTCATGAAGTCAATTCCAATTCCAACTCATAGTGATCCTATAGGATAGAATAGAACTGTTCCATAATGTTTCCAAGGCTGTAAATGACTACCTCATCTTTCTTCTGCAGAGCAGCTGGTGGGTTCAAACTGCTGACCTTTTGGTTAGCAGCCAAATGCCTTAACCATTGTGTCACCAGATCTACTTTGAGGGAAGGCAGAGGCTAAAAAGAGGTTTACTCTTAGTTTTTTGGCTACAAACAGGAGGTAGAAAAGGTTATTGAGGTACCAGCTAGATTTCAGTTTGGGGTAATTCCAAAATTCCTTTGATCTGAGTCTCACCTGCCTCACCCAATTGATGAGATTGATCAAACAGCCTCTCACAGCCCTGCCTTCATGTTCCATGTACTTGGTCAGACATGTCCATCCCTGAGACAAAACTGCAGCCAAAACCTCAGATGTGAGTGTCATCTTTGGCACAGGCTGGCCTAACCACAGCACTTGGATGCAAATGCACTGGGGTAACTCTATCTGCATATTGTCCTGGAGTGATGGCAGCTTGGGTAGGATACAACATGTAGAGGTAGTGACAAAGGAGTAAAGGCTACTCTCATAGCCTCTTTACATAGAGTAAAGTACTTCTCATGGTATGTGTGGCTGGGAGAGCATAGGAAAGTGACCCAAAACAGTGTGACCAGGAAAGTGAAGACATGCTGCATCCCAGTGGTTCTTTGCTCATGTCATCTGCTCTGGGGCACATTTTATAAGTACTGGATTTATCACAAGAAGCTCTGGTGCTGTATTGGCTAAGCATTTAGCTGCTAACCAAAAGGTCAGCAGTTTAAACCTACCACCCTCTCCACAGGAGAAAGATGAGGCAGTCTGCTTCCGTAAAAATTTACAGCCTTGGAAACCCTATGAGACAGTTCTACTCTGACCTATAGGGTCACCATGAGTCAGAATCAACTCAGTGGCAGTGGGTTTGGTATGGTTTGGACTTACCACAATAGAAGACTCACTTTTCATGGAAAAAAAGAATGGCAAAAAGTTATCTCATGCCTTACAGTTTAAAGGCGACCGGCCAATCTGACAATTGAGACAAACACAAACATGCTACCACTGAGTCGGAACCAACTCATAGTGACCCCTCCTTGAGTTTCTGAGGCAATATCACTATGGAAGTTGATTGCCTGTTTGACAGTTGGGACAAGGAAGATAGATACTAGGAAGATGCTCCCTCCCTGTGAGTAGAGCAAGATCAGGCTACTTTCTTCAGGTATCTCCGCTGAAGTTTCAGATAGGCTTCCCCTTATTTCCAAGTTTTTGTGCAAATTTAAAAGTAAAATCAAATCAGCATCCCAGGTGTCTTTAGTAGATATGGTTATACTTGTTTTTGAGATCTTTGGGATCTTGTCCTTATATGTGCTGTGATAACTGCAAATTCTCTAGAGTTCACAGAAATCTCATGGCATTCCAGATGGATGAATGTATTACCCATTTAAGGAATTTTCCCAAAGAACTGGTTGCTGGGGGCTGGACTAACTAGAGCAGGCCTTTGAGTATATCCTCTTCTGGAGACTCTATTCAAAATATTTATATTCCCCACATTTTGGAATTCCCAACAGAGCCAGAAATTTCCACCCCCAAGTCAGACACCACAGTGACCACAGAGACAGCTCTTGTACCAGGCTCCAGGCAGATGCCATCGGAACCACCTTCTGCAGGAACCACAGGGATAGTCAGGAATGGGTCCTCCCCAGCCTCATCTCAGACAACAGCAAAGACTTTGGAACAGACTCCCTTTGCTTCCCACACGGCACCAGGTTAGCACAAGCTTTGCATACTTCAGGAAAGGCTGGTTATCATGTGCTGCCTCTGACATTTGAATTGCGCTCTAGGGAGAGACAACTGTGTAGCAGTATATCATTCAACCCAAAGTCATGACTGACAGAGCTATGCTTTTGCCTTCTGCTCTCTGCCACAGCCTCTTTGCTCTGGTCTGTAATCTTTGGGTTCTACTGTGCCTTAGTCCAGCTGGAACAGGTGGAAAGAAAGTCCATTTCCGAGATGGGACAAGGCTAACCTTATTAATTTGTATGGGCAGAGTCTATGCCAAGAATCTAAACAATGCTGGCATCCTGCAAATGGGATTGAGGAAGCTTTCCACAATCTGGAGGCATGATCCAGGGGTAGAGGAGCTCTCGGTAATCTGGATCTTCTGTAAGGGTTTCTTTGATTCTTAAATTTGGCCCAGCACTAAATGAGTTACTCTGCATATTCTTTGCTAAAATGAGTTTCGTTATGCCAGCTGCTGTGAATCTCTCAAGGTTTTAAGGTGGGAGCCAAAATGCCCAAAATTCTCCTACTTTATGGGAAATTGGTGCCTTTGGGACTGTGGCCATAATTGAGTTGTCATCTCTTTTCTGCAGATGCTTCTTCAGACAGTTCCACCACTGGTAATTTCACGGCTGTCACTGGTAAGTATCTTTATTTGTCTAACAATGTTTATGATCAGGGTGGCCTTAACCCTGGTTTGCAGACCAGTCTTGGTTTATGCCTACTGTTCCAGCACAATCATTAACAGCATTCCTTGTCACTCTTAAAAGCATTTCAGTTTAGTAGGATGAGTTATATCATCATCCTGTTCATGGGATTCTTTATTTGAAATGATGACGTATCTTAACATGGGTAGTTTCTAACTGTCAGGCTACTGATGTTGAAACCAGAGTATTGATACCCCACAAAAAAAGCCTCATTATTCAGCTATTCACAGTTCTACTAAGCAATGCTAGACTTCTGTCCAGGACTTATTGGAAGACCATAAGTGAGTGCTACCGTGATTATAATCATGCTGTTCTTCTGGCATAAACAGAACTAATGTTGCACAGGGTTTTACTACCAAGTACTTCACAATGAGGCTGTTCAAGTTTCACAATATAAAAGGCATATTTTTACAGAAGATAACACACAACACTAAGGCTAGGAGAGAAAGAATGTTGAAGTGAGTACAAAGGGAAAGATGGAAAAGTGCAAGAATGAAAGAAAAAGATGAAAGGAAGAGATGAGAGCTCAGAGAAGAGAAAAGAGGATAGGAGAAAGATGGTGGGAAAGAAGCAAGGAGAGGAATGCATGTAGGGGAAAGAATCTAATGCTTTTTGTCTGATAAACTTTATAAGGAACCAAAAAAAAAAAAAAAAACATTGATATAGTTACACAATAATTGGAAATGGAGGAAAAAAATTTCTATTTCTTATTCATAAGTTTGCTAATTTTTAATGCATTTTATTAAAATATAATTTATGTACAGTGAATACACAAAACTAAAGTGACATGGGTCAATG
>NW_006921615.1:18410708-18412447 GCF_000298275.1 Orycteropus afer afer
TTGTATCCTTCCCTTCAAGGCTCAGGGGTCCAAGATTATCTTCTGTGTCTGTGTTAATTGGTTTCCCTTTTCCTTGTTGAAGAGTGTCTGTGCAGTCCTTATGCCTAGTCCACCATCTTGCTGGAACTCCTTAAGGAAGTTCTTGCAATAGAGAACCCACAACAGAGATCAACAAAATTAGGATATGTGGCATCAACACTAAAACCAAATTAGAGACAGAAACTCAAAATAAGACCGTAAAATATTGTACTCTAAAAACCAAGGAAGTTAACACACGACAGCAACTAACCTATCAGAGGGAATAAAACTTCTAGGTACAAACTTCCAAAGGGAGAGGAAAACAGGACAATGTCTTCATAGTATGCACTATTCTCAAAATGTAGAGACAAGGAGATACTCCAAGGTAACCACAGAGAAAAGGAACAATTCCCCTAAGCAAATCCAGAAGGAAGGAAAACATGGGTTTAATAAGCACAAAACCAACAATAAAGAAGAAAAGGGAGAAAGCATTAGCCAACAAAATGAACTCAGCACAGAAAAGTATATGGACCAAGGAAACACCAACAACCCAACAAAAAAATACAATAGAATGACAGCAATCAATTCGTACCTATCACTAATTACACTCAATGTGAATGGACTAAATGCACCATGATGAGAAAGAGAGGGGCAGACTGGATAAGAAAAGAAGACCCATCAATATGCTGCCTACAAGAGACCCACCTTAGACACAAAAATAAATACAAATTAAGAGTTAAGGGATGGAAAAAAATAGACCAAGTCAATGGAAACCAAAAAAGAGCAGGAGTGGCAATATTAATTTCTGACAAAATAGACATTAAGGTGAAAAACATTATAAGAGATAAAGAAGGACATTATATGATGCTGAAAGGGTCGGTTGACAAAGAAGATGTTACAATAACAAGTATTTATGTACCCAATGAAAATGCTCCAAATACATGAAGCAAATATTAGCTGAATTAAAAGGGATAATAGAAACTCTACAATAGTAGTAGGAGACTTTAACACACCACTTTCAAAGAGGGACAGGTCAACTAGAAAAAAAATCAACAAAGATATGGAACTCAACAATGCAATCAACCAACTTGACTTCATAGACATATACAGAGCATTTCATCCAACGAAAGCACAATTCACATTCTTCTCCAGTGCACATGGATCCTTCTCCAGAATAGACCATATGTTGGGACATAAAACAAGCCTCAATAAATTCAAAAGCATTGAAATACTACAAAGCATCTTCTCAGACCACAATGTTATGAAATTAGAAATTAATAATAGGAAGAGCAAGGAAAAAACACCAAACATATGGAAGCTGAACAACTCACTGCTCAAAAACTACTGGGCAGTAGAACAGATAAAAACTGAAATAAAAAAAAATTCCTAGAAACAAATGAGAATGAAGATACCTTATACCAAAACCTATGGGACACAGTGAAAGCAGTACTCAGAGGACAGTTTATAGCAATAAATGCATACATCAAAAATGAGGAAAGAAACAAAATCAACACTCTAACTCATCAACTCCAACAACTAAAAGTTGAACAACAAAAGAATCCTACAGTATCTAGAAGCAAGGAAATAATAAAGATCAGAGCAGAAATAAATGAAACAGAAAAAAAAAATAGAGAAAATCAACAAAACAAAAAGCTGGTTCTTTGAAAGATTAATAAAATCGATAAACCATTGGCATAGCTAACAAAAGAAAAGAAAGAGAA
>NW_006921615.1:18414247-18426669 GCF_000298275.1 Orycteropus afer afer
AGATGACTGAGACCTTTTAAAAATTAAATTCTTATAAACATTGAATGACTTCGTCAAAAGGGTAAAAAGAGAACATGCAGATTGGGAGAAAATATTTGCCTATGACATATCTGATAAAGGACTTATCTCCAAAATCTATAGAAGACTTCAACACCTCAACACCAAAAAGACAAATAACTCAATTCACAAATGGGCAAAAGACTTGAACAGATACTTCACCAAATATACAGGCAGCCAACAAACACATGAGAAATTACTCATGATCATTAATTATTAGAGAGATCCAAATCAAAACAATGAGACATCATCTCACCCCAGCAATAACAGCAAAGTTCAACAGGTCAGAAAATAACAAATGCTGGCGAGGTTGCAGAGAGATTGGAACTCTTGTGCACTGCTGGTGGGATTGTAAAATTGTACAACCATTGTGGCAAACAGTATGGCGTTTCCTTAAAAAACTGAAAATAGAAGTACCATTTGACCCAGCAATTCATTACTAGGAAAATATCCTAAAGAAGTGAGAGATAGCGCATGGACAAACGTATGTACACCTATGTTCATCGCAGCACAGTTCACTATAGCAAAAAGATGGAAACAACCTAAATGCCTATCAATGGATGAGTGATAACCAAATTATGTTACCTGCACACAATGGAATACTATACTACATTAAAGAACAATGAGGGATATGTGAATCATCTCACAACATGGAGGAACCTGTGGGACATTATGGTGAGTGAAATAAGTCAACCACAGAGAGACAAGTACTGCATGAGCCTGTTACTGTAAAAAGACAGAGAAGGGTTTGCTTGGGACATGGAACTCACTTTGTAGGTTACCGGGATGGGGAGGGAAGGTGAGGGATTAATTTTGGGCTTGTTGGGCACCATACACTGACATGGGTAAGGGGAGGGACATATGAAAAGGAACTGTGACCACCATGATAACATTAGGAAATGGGAGGACACAGAATTATGCACATAAGAGATAGACAACAGATGCTAATACCAACCATTATGTCCACAATACTGCATTACCATTAACACCAAACACGAGGCTACAGATAAACACATAAACACTTGAGAGGATCAGATGGGGGTCAGTGAACAGGAGTATACTCTAGACCAAGGATAGATTCAGCTGAGACTAATCTTGCACAAACACCAGTAATACAAAATACCTGCAATCATTACAGAAACAATAGAAGACAGACACAGAGTAATCACAGACACCCAGACACTATGAGAGAGAGAGATCCAATAGATCTACCAACTGAGGACCATAGTGCCGAGGGACACCAGAGTCAACTGGCACAACAAAATACATAAAAGCCTTGTTCCACATCCTACATTGGTGAGTAGCGACTGGGATCTTAAAAGGTTTCGCGTGGCCATCTATGATGCAGCTAATGGTCTCCTAGTATCGGAAACGAAGAAGAAGAATGCAAAAAAAAACCAAGGGCATCTGGAAGCAATCAGCCATAGGACACAATAGCCCTCAAGACCAGAAGAGCTAGATGGTGCCTGGCTACCAATGCCAACCACTCAGGAAAGGATCAAATCTGAAGATCCTGGGTAGAGTGGGAGGAAAAACATGGAAAAAAATCCAAAAACTCAATAATGACCAGAATTACTGGTCAAAGGAAGTCTGGTGAGACCCCCAATATTATGGCCCTGTAATACATTCTGCTCCTGGAATAAAAATTACCCCCAGGGGCTGGCTCTCAGCCCAATAGTTAACAAGATGTACATGCAGATCACTCAACCCAGGATGACACACCCACATATCTATGGTAATACATCCCTTAGAGCAATGGACCACGGGGCACCAGAGGACAAACATTCAGGTTGAGGAAATGCAGGACAAACAGGAGTGCATAAATATGAGGGGCACAGGGGGAGAGTTACAGGGTAGGGAGGGGAGGAGACTGGGTTAGGGTTGGACATGGTGAATGGGGACTGAAATTAAATGTACACGTAATGAATGTAAAACAAGCTTTTAAAATAAAATTTTTTAAAAAATTCAGTTCTTAAAAAAAAAAAAAATGGCTGCCACGTGGCTATACCCTCCAGATAGCGGAAAATCCACAGCTCAGGTTGTCTCCCTACTTGCTATTTCCCTTCTTAGTCATAGGCCACCAGCGCAGTCATCCCTGCAGCCCTTGGTGACCAGGGCTGATCTTTAGATCAATTCTCAGGTCCAACACCATTTGGAAATATTCAGGCTATTGGTCCCATCAGAGTAGCTGACAGTCCGCAGCTCCGACCATCTCTGTAGTCACTGTTTTCGTTCAGGTTTTTCCACTAGTTGGTGCCTAATCCACTTCTGTATAGTTCTTTTCAAAGCTCAGGGCTCCAGGATTATCTTCTGTATCTCTGTCAATTGGTTTCTCTTTTCTTTGCTGAAGAGGGTCTGTGTCACTTGTCTGCCTATTCCTCCATCTTACTGGAAGTCCAAGTTTGCTAATTTTTTGTGGCTACATTTTGTCTGCATGAAGTGTCATCTGGAAAAACAAAGTGATTTTCCTTATTTTAGTGGTTAGTTGGCTAGACTGGTTTAAAAAATGATCAAAACATATATGTGCAAAGTCAAGTCATTTTAGAGAGGCTCTTTGGGGATTATTTTCATGGAAAAACTATGGCATTTAATGACAAAGACATTGAAACAAAAATATGTTCATGATTTAAGAGGAGAATGGTAAATAAAATAGCCAACCTAATTTTTTTTTCCTTATGTCACTCACATACAACATTAATCGTTTTGCATAGCTTTAAAGTTTTAATTTACATATTGAATTGGCAATGTTTGCACATGGCTTAAAAATTAGAGGTACAAAAGTGTAGGTAGTGAAAAGTAAGTGTCATCTTTGATTCAAAATTTCCTTGCAGAAAAGAAGCAGCTTGTGTAGTCTCAATGGGCTGATTGTGTCCTTCCAGAGAGAGTCAGTGTGCAAAAAAGTAATTCAAGGAGAAAGGACTGCTAGACAGTTAAGTAGAGTTTCTGGGTAGTACAAAGTGTTACTAAACTTGGCTGCTAATGGAAGGTTGGAGGGTTGAGTACATCCAAGTAGGCCTGGTGATTTACTTCTGAAAATCAATCATTGAAAATCACTGGAGCACAATTGTACTCTGACACACATAGGGTCACCATGAGTTGGGGTTGACTTGATAGCAACTGGTTCTAGTAGACAGTTAGGTATTTTATTCTTACTGCCCTGCACCTTGTTTATTGTCATTTAATGATACGTTGATATCTTGGAAATGCTTCCATATCAGTACATAAAAAACACCTCATCCTTTTTATCAGCTACATAATATTCTATTGTATGAATTTGCTATCGTTTATTTAGTCAACCCCCTGTTTAGAAATATAGTTGCTTATATTCTTTTCCTATATTAAAAACAATGATTAATTGAAAAATATCATTTTGCATATCTGCCAGTATATCAGTATATTTTCCTAGATGTGAAATTTGGGTCCATTTTTTTTCTACATGTATTTTCAGTGAACTATTTAATTATGGGCTAACAATGTATATTTTTTCCAGTCCTTGACTTTCACTTGATTAAAATATCAAAAACTCTCTGCCAAGTTCTGAAATGAAATGTAATAAACATGAATTGAACACCTATAATGAGCAAAGGTAGCTCTGTGCAAGGAACTGTGGAGATAGAGATTAAAAGGAAAAAAAAAATCTTTCATGTTGTATAACTAAGATTTCTTTCCTTCAGACTGCTTAAATATGAAGAAAAGGATCAATATATTTACAAATAACTGTAAGACAGAACTAAGTGTTGCTATTATTAGGTGCTGTCGAGTCAGGGCTGACTCATAGCAACCCATGTACCAAAGAATGAAACACCACCCAGCCCTGCTCCACCCTCACAGTCATTGCTGTGCTTCAGCCCATTGTTGTAGCCACTGTTTTCCTCTTGTTCGTTGACCCTCTAAGTAAGTGCAAAGAGATAAAAACAAGATACATCTAATTATATATTTACTACTTAAGTTTTGTCTGCTAATGAGGTGTAAACTAAAATTTAAATCATGCTAGATTTCTAAAAAAAACACTTACTGATAGTGCTTCTGGCGTATGCCACATAAAGTTCCAGCCATTCTGAGACCCAAGAGTATGCCCTTGTCAGAGTCACAAATGTCAGAGATGCTTACTGGTTCCTTGGACATTTCTGCATGAGTAACCAATCAGTTGAGCTCATCTTTGTGAGAAGAAAAAATGTATATATGTATGTGTGTGTGTGTGTGTGTGTATATATATATATATATTTTTTTAAATGTCACTGCCATTGAGTTAGATCCAACTCATAGTGACCCCTCCTTGAGTTTCTGAGGCAGTATCACTACGGAAGTAGATTGTCCAACCTTCCTTCCGAGGAGTGGCTGGTGGGTTTGAACTGCAACTCAATGCCATTGAGTCGATTCGACTCATAGCGGCCCCTCCTTGGGTTTCCAAGGAGGTATCACTATGGAAGTAAATTGCCCAATCTTCCTTCCAAGGAGTAGCTGGTGGGCTTGAACCACCAGCCTTCTGGTTAGCAATCAACTGCCTTAGGCACTGTGCTACCAGAGCTCTCTCTATATGTATGTGTATACATATATGTATGTATGTATATGTGTGTGTATATGTATATATGTATGTATATATAAATGATAATTTGCCATAGTTGTTGCCCTGTAAATATTGACATTTAATCAGTTCATTGAAACTACCATTCTTATCACTGGTTTTATGTTATAGAAATGATTATCACTACTTTTTATTTTGTTTTTATTGTTATTCGGGTGAAAGTTGACAGAGCAAATTGATTTTCCATTCAACAATTCATGCACATCTTGTTTTGTGACATTCATTGCAGTGTAACAGCATTCTTCCCACTTTCTCCCTGTGTTTACCAGTTCCCTTCATCTTTCTTTCCTATCCCTTCTTGCCTTCTAAGCTTTATCCCTGGGCAAATGCTGCCCTTTTGACAATTTGCCATGGTTGATTGTTCTAATAAGTGCATCCATTCCTGGTGTCATTGTTCACCTTATAGGCCTAGTTATCTTTTGGCTAAAAGTTGAGCCATGGGAGTTGAGTTCTGTTCCCAGCTTGACAGGTATCTAAGGGCCATAGTATAGAGAGTTCCACCAGTCTTCATCAGACCATTAAGCCTGGTCTTTTTATGATTTTGAGTTTTGTTCCACATTTTTCTCCCACTCTATCTGGGAGTGGGACTTCCTATTATGATACTTTTCAGGGCAGTCAACATCAGCGTTCCGCAATCAACACTACTGGAAGTAGCAGCCAAGACATCAGATGACATATTGCACTGGGCAAACTTGTTACAAAAGACCTCTTTAAAGTGCGGAAGAGCAAACAGTAGGAGGCTGGCACAGGACCGGGCAGTGTTTCGTTCTGTTGTATATGGGGTCATTACGAGTCGGAGCCAACAGCACCTAAAACAACAACAGGGCAGTCAGCAGTGGTAGCTGAACACCATTTAGTTCTGGTTTTGTGGTCATGATGGCTGGGGTTCATGTGATCCATTAGTCCTTTGGATTGTTTCCTTGTATCTTTGATTTTCTTCACTCTTCTTTGCTCCAGATGGAGAGAGACCAAGAGTTGCACCTTAGATGTCCACTCATAACCTTTAAGACCCCCATCACTACTCACCAAAGTAGGATGTAGAACATTATCTTTGTGGACTATGTAGTGCCAATTGACCTTCATGTCCCCTGAGAGTATGGTCCTGAGCCCCCATGCCCAATGATTCATTCTATCAAGGTGTTTGGTTATAACTAAGAAGTTTTCATAACATTGCCCCCTGTATGCTCTATTACATTCATGGATATGTTTGTAGCACATATAAATATATAAGCAGAGGTATCCTCTGTCAAACCTATATATGTATTTGTGGGTTTAGTCCCATTTACCTTCCCACCCTTATTCAGCCTGTATGTCTATTTAAGTAGATTGCCCAATCTTCCTTCCAAGGAGTGGCTGTTGGGTTTGAACTGCCAGCCTTCTGGTTAGCAATCAAATGGCTTAGGTACTACGCCACCAGAGCTCCTGTATCTACTTGTAGATTCTTGCTATTATGGCTGTTGTAGGATTGTGTATGTAATGGTATTTATCTGTTGCCTTTAACTCTTGTGCTCCTCCTTATGTCTTCCACTGCCTTGAACATTTTGTGCTGACCTCCCCTTAATGTATATTGCCTTTCCCTTCACCCAATTTAATATGTGTCCACCCTCTGGTTAGTGATTTACCCTCCTTTCCCCTGCCATTCTATTACCACTTTTAAAAGTTGGGGTTTTTTTAGTACAACAGAAAATGATTAAATAGTAGGTGCCCAATTAATGTTCAATGAAAGAGCAGATGAGTAAATGAATTTGAGAACTTTATGATAGTTTAATAAATATTTAGGAGATGTGGCTCATAGTTTCATTGTTTTAAATATCTACTGGATCATTACCAGGTCTTTTTAGCAATGAATGTATTCAATTATATTAATATCTGGTCCTGATTCTTCACTTGGCTCTTCTTGAAGACTCTGGATTATTAAGTTTTAGGTTAGAATGTCCCATACCACAGTGTTTACTCTACCATATCATTTAGCACACCAGGAGCAGAGTTGTTGTTTTGTTTTTTTTTTCCCAGGAGATATTTGTGCCTCTGTTCTTTCATATCTAAAAATGGAAATTTGCTGTAGTCAATATGCTCCACCTTTATCAGGAACTACATCTGTTACGTCTTTTATCCGTTCACTCAAAATGAGTTTTGAATTCTTACTTTGTGCTAGGTATGGTCCTAAGCTGCTGTGAAGTGCAGATTTCTCATTAAAAAGGAAATGTTACTTTCATTTATGGAATGTTAAAGATTTAATTTGATCAATTAAGTATTTATTGTGTATCCACACCACTTTTTAATTGAGTACCCAATACTTATTATGTGCTTAGAAGAGACAGAAAACCTACTACCCAAGAATAATGAATTGATGCTCTAATTTCAAATTTGCTGGTACACAAGCACACATTACTCCCTTATTGACCTAGTTTGCCAGGGCATTGCTAAGGAATGAATATTCCTTATATATTGGTATCGTTTATGATCCTGTGCTTGTATCAGTTGCTAGGTTTGTTTTGGAAATGCCCATGTCTTAATTTTAGATTTCCTTTTCATACTTACTCTTAAATTGCTGATACTCAGTTCTATCCACATATCTAAGTAGCAAAATGTTGGTCTCAATATCCTCAAAGCGAAATTTCTTGACTGAGAGGAATGGATACACAGAGGACATTTCCATCATTCATACCAAATGCTGGCTACCAGCTGCTTCAGCTGCCTTCTCCATCTTAAACACACTATAGACTGGAGGTTCCTCCAGATTAAGAAACAGGAAGCTACTGGCCTTTCTGGACTTGTGTGCAATAATCAAGGTGCCCTGATGGTGCAATGGTTAAATGCTCTACTGCCATCTGAAAGGTCAATGATTTTAACATACCAGCCATTCTGTGGGAGGAAAAGACATGGTGATCTGCTTCCTTACAGATTAAAAAAAACCTCACTGCCGTCCAGTCGCATCTGACTCATAGCGACCCCTTCCTGGGTTTCCGAGGCAGTATCACTCTTCAGAAGGAAGACTGGGCAGTCTACTTCTGTAGTGATACCTCCTTAAAGATTACAGCTTAGGAAACCCTATGGGGCAGTTCTACTCTGTCACATTGGGTCACTTTGAGTCAGAATTGACTCAAGAGCATACACCAGAGAACAGAGTGCAATAATACTTTTTTCTTCTCTGTCAGTCTCTCTCTACTTCTTCCTCACTTCTGTCTCTCCAAATCTCTCTCTCTTTTTCTCCAATCCACACATCCCTTGGAAATACAAAAAGGTGGAAAACCTGGCAGTTGATAATGTCATTGTCTTTGTGAATCTGGCTTCAACTTCTTTACTAAGTTTGCCTGGATATAATTCAAGTTTCTTTATCATTGGTCTGGGAGCTCTCTTCTATCCATTCTGCAGTTTTTATTTTCATTAAAAAGAAACCGGAAGAAGCATTGTGAAAGTAAAAGGATCGTTTACATCGACTCACCTTTTCCAGTAAATGCCTCTATATACAATAAATGCATACCCAGCCTATTGCCAAAGGGAAACAATAGCTTGCCATAGAGTACAACATTTTTACTAAAACAATATTTCTTTTTTGGTCACAGTGGTTATTAATGTTAAGTCTGAAAACTCAAAACATCTATTGATTCCCTATGTTTTCTTGTTACCTCTTTTGGAAAACTTTTCTTTGCTTATTTTTACTTACTTAGGAGTTGTTTTTATTTTATTTTTATAATGTTAGTAATTCCTCTGAATACAATATTAATGCAAAAATATAAGGGACAAAACAGAAAATAGAAATAAGGATTCTCTATAATGCCATCATTCCTTAACATTTTGGTACGTATCCTTCAAGACTTTTTATTGTGCAAATGGACACACACATGCTTGCTGAAGATTATTTATTTTATTTTTCAACTCTTTATTGGGATTTGGGTGAGATTTTACAAAGCAGATTCATTTTACATTCAACAGTGCATACACATTTTGTTTTGTGACACTGATTACGTTCCCCACGTTATAACAGTTCTCCTCCCACTTCCTCCCTGTGGTTACGCTTTCCTGTGTCCTTCTTGTCTATGCATTCCTGCCTCCCTACCTGTCTCCCTGTGCAAATGCTGTCCTTCTGATCTCCCATGGTTGATTGTTCACACATCTCCCTGGTGTAGTTGTTTAGCTCATAGGACTATTGTTTGGCTGAGAGTTAAACCACAGGAGTGAGTTCAGTTCCAGGCCGGAAGGGTGACTAGATCTAGGCCATAGTCTTAGGGGTTTTGCTAGTCTCTATCAGAGCAGTAAACTTAGTCTTTTTTAATGATTCTGAGTTTTGTTCTACATTTTTCTCCCACTCTATCCAGGATCTGCTGGAGATTATTTTTGGTTCATTTTTATCTCAGTCAGCTTTTCACTAAAGATATTATGAACATCTTTCCATGTCGACGGCACATAACAACAACAACAATTTAATAATTTTTAATAGCTGACTAGTATTCCATTTTATGGGTGTACCATAATTTATTTAATTTTCTATTGGTAAGAGATTTAGGTGAGCATTTTTATTGTTATTTTTTTTTATTATTTATCACAATACTCCAGTGAATATTCCTGTATATATTTCTTTGCCCAACCATCTCTCATTAAAATAAATTCCTAGAGGTGGAATTAGAGAGTTGAAGTATATGTTCTTCTGTAAGGCTTTTGACAGTGTTTCGTTCTGCTGTATGTATAGTTGCTATGATTCGGAGATGACTCGACAGCACCTAACAACAACAACAAGGCTTTTGTTATATGTCACCAAGTGCCCTTGAGAAAAACTATATCAATTTACTACCCAGCAAAGAATCTGAGTTTTCCTCTTCCATATCCTTATAGTTAGTTGTTTTTCAATAGAGTTACATTTGGGAGGGCCCTAAAGAGTTATTCTTGTAAACAAGATTGTGTACTGGTTGACACATGTATGACTTATGATCCATAGTGAGGCTTCTCCAGATGTTCGGGGCAGTCATCTTGCCGGGTTGTCACAGAGCAGCTGGAGTGATTTTCACAGGGAGATTTCACAATACTAAGGCAAATTGGCCAAATCTGCTTGGGTGTATTATTATGTAATAAAAAAAAAAAAAAAATGAGGTTTTAATGTCCTCAGGCTAAGCCTTTCTGTTTCCACATAAAGACCTCACTCTTATCCTAGTAAGTCTCAGATGTTGCTCTGACTTCTGGTCTTGCCCCCACTAAGTCCCCCAACTAGTCTAGTTTCTCTATGCTACTCCATCAAAACACAGATTTTCCTTTTCCTAAGTCATTAGTTCACTCTCCTTAATACCCCTGTTTCTCCTTACCACTCTTCCTCTATAGCTATAAAATGCTACAGATCTAATAATAATGATGAAACTGGAAGAAAAATGACACCACACACTACTGTTACTAAATCACGATTCTACGAAGTTGAAGAAAAGGGAAAATTATGCCAGGGACAAGTCAGGAGGAATTTTCCTTTACCTTCTCAACTTTGGCTTTAGCAGGAGGTATTTCTTCTTAAAGTGCTGGCCTCCTCTTCCTCATTGTATTTTCTGTCCTCTCACCCTAGCTTTTGACCTTTCAGGCTCTTACTCTCTTCCTAACTTACTCCCATCCCTGCCTTGTCACCCCTGGCACATTGCTTGATGTAGACAAGGATATGAGGAAACATGAATGAGGACAGTTTGAATTAGCACTGTTGGAGGAAAGGGGTTACTTTTTCACGGATGTAGAATAAATTGAATTACATGGACTCTGAAGAAACTTTCCTAACAGTAAGTTGGTTGGGTGGGTATTTGGCTCTCCTTGCCAGGAATGTAAACTCTTAAGAATGTTCAGGTTCTTAGAAACTAATCAACTGCTAAGATTGTTTGCAAGATACCAGCTTAGCTCTGTTCTTTTACAGTGGCAGTCCCTACATCTGTTGTCCTGTTTTCTGGAGTAGGCGTGGTATTTTTTATGGCATATTACAGAAAAACAAGGTGAGTACCCAGGATAATCACACTGTACAAGTTCCTTCCCTACAGAAAAAGAGTTACACTGTAATGATTCCCTCAATGCCCTGTCAGAGGATCCAGGAATGGCTGCACACTTACCCTATTGTATATTGAACAATAGGAGTGTCAGAGCCAAACTGTCACTGAGGCAGTCCTACAGCCCTTTACTTCCTAACTCAGTTCTCAGACCACCAGTCAAAAAAGGGTGCAAATAGAGCCAGACTGTTGGAAGTGGGCCAGTATACCAAAAACCAATTCAGAGAGGAATACTGTGCCAAAGGACCAATTTGATGAATACATCAATTTTTATCTATCTTTCTTATGATGTATTCACAAATATATTCTTCTTGAAAATACTTATTAAATATGTATATATTTTTCTTAGAAATACACTCAGTGTCAATCTTTTTTTCTCAATGTCAATCTTAATTTTATATTTCTAATAATTCAAATTCTACATTTCAGCATTTCATTTATGATAAGATTTTTCCATCACTTGCTGAAATTTCAGTTTTCATTTTCTCTAATCTTTAGGCATTTTTATCATTCTTTCATTAAAGCCTCAGATGGCATATTTGCCTTAATTTTGTACTTCTGTCAGTTAGTAAATAATTCTTCAGCATTCCATATTGATGTGGTCACTCTTATAAAATGCTTCCTCAATATTATACAATGAACAGATATCATATTTGATGAAACTAAACTTTCAGTTACTAGTTCAGCTCTGGTGGCGTAATGCCTAAGGCATTTGAATGCTAACCAGAAGGCTGGCAGTTCAAACCCACCAGCCACTACTCTACTTCCCTAGAGATACTGCCTTGGAAACCCAAGGAGAGGTAGCTATGGATCGAAGTGACTCGACAGCAGTGAGTTTGGTTTTGGAAATATTATATCAAAAAAAAAGATTAAATCTCCCTTTGAGCCTTACTTTAGCAAAATGAACATTCTATGAAATGCTGCTTTAAGCCAAAATAAAAACATGCCCTGTAAAACACGTTAATAAAAAAAGCTATTAATACAGTCTCAACCAATAAGAAATGCCACAAACCTCATAAATGATGGAAAAAGTTAACAAGCTAAGGTTGATATATTACTCAACAATTTGTCAAAACAACCCTGTTGTTGGTATCATGTGCCACTGAGTCAATTCCAACTCATAGTGGCCCCGTCAGAGAGAGTAGAACTGCCCCGGTGGCTGTAATCCTTACTGGAGCAGATCACCAGGTCTTTTCTCCTGAGGAGGGGCTTGTGAGTTCAAAGTGCCAACCTTTGGGTTAGCAGCCCAAAACCAAACCAAACCAAACCAAACCCACGGCCATGAGTAAACTCCAACTCACAGTGACCCTGTGGGGCACAGTAGAAATTCCCCATATGGTTTCCAAGGCTGTAAATTTTCATACAGAGCGGCTGATGGGTTTGAACTGCTGACCTTTTGCTTAGCAGCTGAATGCTTTAACTGTTGCTCCACCAGAACTGCTTAGGCTCCTTAAAAAAAAAAACATGGATACTTTAAAATGTTGGCAAAACAGAAAAAAAGAGACTTTTTAAAGGATTTCCGCGTATCATTAAAACTGAAAATTTTTCCACATAAAATAGTGAATTTGGGATTCTTACATTTTATAACGCTTAAACATATATAAAAATATATTTAAAAAATAAAATGACTAATTATATTCATTGACTACATTAAAAAGAATGTACTCTGAATATTTTTAAGACTAATACATTAAATTGGCTAGCAAGCTAAGATGGCGGACTAGGCAGAAGGATTGCACAGACCCTCTTCAACAAAGAAAAGGGAAACCAAT
>NW_006921615.1:18438406-18460642 GCF_000298275.1 Orycteropus afer afer
TCAATGACATGAGACAAAGTATATGTGAACTGCTGTATGAAAAGTGAATTTACTCTGTAAATCTTCACCCAAATCAAAATAAAATTTAAAAAAAAAAGACTAATACATTAAAAGTATTTGCTAAAAATTTATATGTTCACAAGAGGAAAATATCAATATTCACTGACTGGTGGGTTTGAACCGCCGGCCTTCTGGCTAGCAGTCAAATGCCTTAGGCACTACACCACCAGAGCTCCTATATATTAAAGAAGTACTCACAGTTATATCTTTAATGATGAGTAAATTTGGTAAGTGTGATTACTTGATCATTTGGTACATCGATCTTTCTAAAACATGTATTTTTGCAAATTGGTCATTAGGTATATTTATGATTCAACAAATTGGCTCTTAGATATTGATTTTCAGTGGGTTGACTTAGACTCTTGATGTATAGTATAGCTGTCATTCAAGTTGCTCTCCTTAAAATGTCCTAACACTGCTTATTTTCAGGAGGTAGATTATATAAACCATGGAAGAAAGAGCTCACCCAGATACTCAGGGCCTAAAAAATTCAGATAGTGAAGATGGGCTAACATATGAAATTAAAATGTTTTGCCTCCTCCTACCCTTGGTTATCCAAGGACTGATAGATACATTTGTTTGTTTGTTTTTACTAAGTGTCAGGAACTGTTTTAAACCAAATTAAACCAAACCCACTGCCGTTGAGTTGATTCTGACTCATAGCGACCCCCATTAGTTTTCTGATGCAGTAAATCTTTATGGAAGTAGATTGTCCAGTCTTGCTTCTGTGGAGTGGCTAATGGATTTGAACCACCAACCTTCTGGTTAGCAGTCAGATGCGTTAGGCACTGCCTTATGCCTTAGGCATAATAATTTATATAAATGTTAAATCATTTTAATCAAGATTATCAAGTCTGGCTTATCCAGGCTCCTAGTCACTCTTGCTTTTTCTTTTCTTGTCCCCTGCCATTTGAACTACTACATTTTAGTAGAAGGTGGGCAACGTAAGTGATGGGAGGAGGGTGCATTGGTTAATCTTTGGTGGATGAGGAGGTTGAAAATACCAACTGGGATTTAAGCACTATCTGTAAGTTTACGCAGTCTAGGTCTTCTCTTTCTTTGAGTGACACAGATAATTGAAGGCTAAGTACTTTATGATTCTTGAGGGGAGGGACTATGTCAGCTAATGTAATCCACACAGTGCTAGACACACATGTTCCATAATAATTTTCTGTTTACTTAATTTGACAGTGACCATCTCCTCTTTTTAAAACCTGTAAATTATCTGTTTTGCAGGCAACATCCCCCAACACCAAATGTTGAAATGGATAACATGGAAAATGTGCCAATGGCTGGGGAAACTAGCAACAGAGGGGAAGATACAGAAGACTACCAACACAGCTTATAAAACTCAAGGGGAAAACCCAGCCCAGGAAGTATAGGAGCCAACTCTGCAAAAGAAAATGTAGGAAAGGCTCATGGAGTTAGATACCAGGATGAAGCCCACCAGAATAGTAACATATCCCTGGCATTACTCTACCTACGGTGCCCAGCCAAAGCATCTCCTATATGGAGAACCTGTATGGTAAGGTTCTCCAGCCGTGGGATGGACGCTGTCTGACTGCCATGCCATGCTGCACCACAGGTATATGAGCCCAGTTCCCTAAGTCAGAGCCATTGAAGCTTTCAAGGGGGAGGTTAAAGGCTTCAAGTCTTCCTCATCAGAGTTTTTGTTTCCTTATAATATTTATTCAGGACAGCTTATCAGCTTGACTATATATTCTGTCCCTCATCCTGACTTGTAGTTTACAAATAAAAGTATACCTGAGGTGCTAAGTTAATTACAAGGCTCCTCCTAGCTTGGAGGTGCCTAAAGGGTAACACTAGCATTTCAGCTCCTAAAAACTGTATCTCCAGTGAGGTGCTCCACAGTGCATTGAAAGGGAGCACTAACCTGGTGGAAGAAAAGTCCTGCCCAATGGATCCTCTGGATTTAAGGATTCAAAAAGAAGAAACCAGAACTCAGTGACATTTTACTTATGTAGACATTTATATTTATACTACAGTCTGTTATATTTACATATTATATATGATTTGTATTTTGAAATTGTACATTGTATGAATAAAATAAAATATCTATTTTCAGTACAAAAATATATGCACTAGAAGAATCACTGAGGAGAAACGTATCACAAAGAATAAAAGAGGAGCAAAGAGTGGAATGCATAGTCCAGTGACTAAGCTCAGCTTTTCTAAAAGGAGAAAAAATCTTGCCAAGGATGGATCAGATCAGACTTTTGGAGAATTTCTAATAGAATTTCCATGTGGAAATCATGTAAGAAGCAACATGATCTAATCTAGACAGTGGCAAGTTTAACACAGCACACCTGATTTTTGGTGGGGCTTTACTAGTACACAGGGAACTCTGGTGGTGCAGTGTCTAAGGCATTTGACTGCTAATCAGAAGGTTGGCAGTGCAAACCCACCAAGAAAAGGCAATCTACTTCTGTAAAGATTTACTGTCTTAGAAACCCAGTGGGGGGTCACTATGAGTTAAAATCAACTCAATGACAGTGGGTTTACCAGTATACAAATTGTCTCGTTCCTTTGTCTCCATTGCTCTTTTCTGATTTTTTTCTTTGTTGTTTATGACATTTATAAAATAATGAGCCTAATCTCATTTTTAAAATGAGAATATTGAGGCCTAGAAAAATTGATTTGCCTAAGGCTACATAGCTAAATACTGCCAGGGCTGGAACAGAAATGGGAGGGGGGCAGGAGAGGGGCAGTCCTGACTATAAACCAGCTACCAAATGAACCATCGTATCGCTAGAGGCAGCCACCACGGCATTTGAGAGGTAGGGGGTGGGCATAGCCAATTCACAGGCCAACAGACGCTCTCAAAGTGGCTTTTTTTTTTTTTAACTTTTTATTGTAGTATGACTAAAAGTTTATGGCAAATTAATTTTCCATTCAACAATTTATATACATTTTGTTTCCACATTGGTTGCAGTCCCTCAATATAACAACCCTCATCTCCTTTCCTTCCTGGGTTCCCTGTTTCCATTTGTCCTTCTTGCCTTCTCCTTCCTCCCTTCTGAGTTTTGTTTTAGGGCAAATGCTGCCTTTTGGTCTTGGATGATTGATTATATTAAGGAATACATTCCTCCCTGGTGTTATTGTTCACTTTATATGCCTATCTATTGTTTGGCTGAAACTTGAGCCAAGAGGTGGGTTTAGTTTCAGGCTTTAAGAGTGTTTAAGGGCTATAGTTTTAGGGATTCCAACAGTCTCTGTCAGACCAGTGCATCTGGTCTTTTTAATGATTTTGAAATGTGTCCCACCTTTTTATTTTTTTTCCCTCCATCTCTGTGCAGGACCTTCAATTTTGATCCTTCAGAGTGGTCAGGAGTGGCAGCAGCCACCACCTAGCTCTTACAGTCTCAGGGGTATGGTTCGTGTGGATTAATTGTTTCCTTGTGTCTTTGATTTTCTTCACTCTTCTTTGCTCCGGATGAGGAGTGACCAATAGTTGTAACTTAGATGGCTGTTCACAAGCTGCAAAAGGGATGTGAAGGCAACATCTTTTGACCTCCTCAAACTTCACAAGAGGCGGACAGAATCACCATCAGCAGCCCAAGGCTTATTCCTATGAAGCCAGACGTGCTGCCACCCTCCAGCCTTTTACCAATTCTGACACCAACTGTCCCTCCCTTGGCACTCACTGCTTCTCTGCTGGGTTTGATAATTCATTGCAATGGCCACATAGAACTCACAGACAGTACTCATGATTATGGGGTTTATTAGGAAAGTAACAGACTACAATTCAGGTTCAGGAACATGCTCAGGGTATAATTCAACGATCAGGACAGTCTCCCCTGTGCTGTGCCCTCAAATATGCCTCTCTGGCCCTTGGCCTCTAGGTCTGGTCTCTGCCTTGTTTGGGCAAATGTTACAAAGCTCTTTTAGCTGTGCTGATAGGTACACCTAGGTGCACCCCACTCCAGCAGCAAGCCTCCTGCTCAAGGGCACTCAGCTTTCTTGTTTCATGGGCCAGGTAAGCCCACTGCTCTGTCTCGTGCCTTTTGGTTCCACTGCCACAGTCTTTCTGCCAGGATGTCTCTCTGCCAAGGAGGTCCAGCAAAGGGATCTCAGGTCCAAGGACGTGCTCTACTTCACTTCCAGCTCTTCTCTCTTGATGGCAGTGAGATTCCCCCCTCTGTCTCAAGAAGTCTCATTTTAAGCCTGGCGGAATGATAAAGCTAACCAACCCCAACATCAGAGTTCTACACACCTTATTTGCATTGTCCCACCCAGTAATCTGGTGGGAGTTACAAAGACTATGGTTAGAAAAGCCATACCAACTAATTCACTGCACTGCACCAGCTTTGAAGACCACAGTCGCTACTCACAAAAGTAGGACATGGAACATTGTCTTTATGGGCTATGTTATGCCAATTGACCTAGATATCCCCTGAGATTGTGATCCTAAATCCCCAAGCCCAGTGACTCATTCCCTTAAGGTGTTTGGTTATTCATAACCTTGCCCCCGTATGCTCTACAATAAACTTGGATATATTTGCAGCATACAAATACATACATAGAAATATCCTCTGCCAAACCTACATATATTCATGCCAAACTCCTATTCATCTTCCTACACCCTTTCAGGGGAGCTCTGGTAGCATAGTGGCTGAGGCACTTGCCTCCTAACCAGACGGCTGGCGGTTCAAACCCACCAGCCACTCCTCGGAAGGAAGGTTGGGCAATCCTACTTCCGTAGTGATACTGCCTCGGAAACCCAAGGAGGGGTCGCTATGAGTCGGGTTTGACTCGATGGTACATAACAACAACAACAACAACACCCTTTCAGCTTGCATGTCACCCTGTGTATCAACTCGTAGATGTTTTGTTATTACCATTATTGTAGGATTATATATGTATAGGAGCTCTGGTGGTGTAGTAGTCAAAACATTTTTGTAGTCAAAACCAAAAGGTCAGTGGTTCAAACCCACCAGCCACTCCACAGGAACAAGATGAAACAGTCTGCTTCCATAAAGATTTGCTCTGGAAACCCTATAGGGCAGTTCTGCCCTGTCTTATAGGGTCACTATGAGTCAGAATCGACTTGATGGCAGTGAGTTTGTGTGCATGTAATAGTATTTATCTTTGTTTTCTTTTACTCTATGCACCTCCCAGTGACTTCCTTTGCCACTGGTCATGCTGTGCTACCCTCCCCCTTTTTGTATATTGCCTTACCCTTCACCTAAGTTAACACATTTCTACATTTTAGTCAGCGATTTGCCTTCCTTTCCCTTCCATCCCTGGTAACCATCAAAGAATGATTCTTTCTTTGTGAATTTTTATAATAGTGGCCTCATAAAATATTTGTCCTTTTGTGATTAACTCATTTCACTCAGCATAATGTCCTTCAGGTTCATCCATGTTGTGAGATGTTTCATGGACTCTTCATTATTCTTTAACATTGCACCGTATTCCATTGTGTCTATATACCATAGTTTGTTTATCCATTCATCCAGTGATGGATAATAGAGTGTCCTTTCTTTTTAGCTTCTGCATGTCATTAATTTACATGGTTTCATCAAAATCAAAGCAAAAAAAAAAAAAAAAGCAATCTAAAATGGTTGATGTTGAGAATTTTGGAGCCGCTTCATTTTCAATATCTGCAAATACCTTTTTCAATAAATAGAAAAACTCATTGCTAACACATAAGCAGATCTATTTTATTCAATATTGACTCTATTACTCAATTGTCCAGAACCTGGCTAGCTATTTATTCCAGTTTGTTCTTTATAAGAAGTTTAAAGAGTTTGACATTTGTTGTTTTTTAAATTCTAATTTGACAGAAAACACAACTTACTGAAAAAGAAGGGGGGGCAGTTTGAGGTTTAGTAGAACCAGTAGCTTTTGAAAAGTTTCTATCAGTCATAAGAGGACTGTCATACAGCAATGTATAGATTGGTGATTCTAACTCAAATTGGTCTTTAGAGAATTCTGCATTATGATCACTTTTGGGGACCAATTTTGGAGCTATAGAATCATCAGGTTCAGATTCACCATGGAGAAATCTGTGATGCATCAGGCATCAACCAAATTCAAACTGAGTAACAAAAAATTAGATCTAGAAATGGAAGCATATAGGTACATATATAATATAAACTGTGTATGTATTTATTTCATATATAGGTGCCTTAGTTTCCTAGTGCTGCCACAACAGAAATACCACAAGCGGATGGCTTAACAAATAAGAATTTATTTTCTTACAATTTGGGAGGTCAGAAGTCCAAATTCAGTGCCAGCTCTAAGAGCTGGGTGAAAGTCCCTTAACCTTAGGCTTCAGCTCTGCCTCTTGTTCCAGGCCCACTGGAGCTGGAGGCATCTCCTAACTCAGGCAGCTGCTAGCTGCTGGGGCTGATGAACCCAAGGTCAGCAGGTAAAATGGCACAATCCCAATATTGGTAGGCAACATGGCAAGCCACTGGTTCAAGTCCAGGAATGATACCAAGATTGGCAAGCAACACAGCAGAACACTGGTTCAAGTCCAGGATCAAGTCCTCAGCCAAATACAAGATTCAGATGTACAAAAAGCTAAAGACTTTTCTCAAAGCTTCTCCTTGTATACTGGAAGCAGGTCACACCCTGAAGTCAACTACTTAGCTGCTCACAGCAGATTCTACCATGGAGGTGATTACAATCTCATCATAGGGAATAACTACATCCAGCTGCCAAGCCATTCAAATCACAGCCAAGTTGACACACAGCTTTAACTACCATACCATACTCACTGCTGTTGAGTCTATTCTGACTCACAGCTACCCCTCCTTGGGTTTCCAAGGCCATGTCTCTACAGACGTAGATTGCCTAATCTTCCTTCTGAGGAGTGGCTGGTGGGTTTGAACCACCAGCCTTCTGGTTAACAGAAAAATGCCTTAGGCACTACACCACCAGCACCCCCAGAACTACCATGATAGGTATATATAAATATATATTACATATATAAAGTCAGGACTTTTTTTTTTTTTAACCTAAAGGTGTAAAACGAACTCTCTTGTCAGGTGGTTTGATAAACTAAGTGACTACAATGCCATGACTAAAATGGCATGGCCCCAGAATCTACTGTGTGCATGGAGGCAGGCCACAGTAAGCCAGCTTGAGAGCGGTGGAAGGCAGGTGTTTTCACCCCAGGGGCAGGCAGGCTGTGTTAGGGCAGGGGAGACCAGGAAATGAGCAGAGGAGTTTGGAACAGCAAAGGGAGACAAATTTGTCTGTCACTTTGTCGTACTGTGGTGGCTTGAGTGTTGCTGTGAGGCTAGAGGCTATGCCACCAGTGTTTCATATGCCAGCAGGGTTACCCATGTGGACAGGTTTCAGTGGATCTTCTAGAATAAGACAGACTTGGAAGAAGGGCGAGGCCATCCACTTCTCAAAGAATTGGCCAGGGAAAACCTTACGAATAGCAGTGAAACACTGTCTGATATATTACTGGAAAACTTTATGAACAGCCCTGAAACACTGTGCAATATAGTGCTGGAAGATGAGCCCCTCAGGTCAGAAGGCACTCAAAATATGATGGGAGAAGAACTGCCTCCTCAGAGTAAAGCTGACCTTAATGATGTGGATAGAGTAAAGCTTTTGGGATCCCCATTTGCTGACGTGGCACGTCTCAAGATGAGAAGAAATTGCTGCAAATATTCATTAATAATCAGAACATGGAATGTACCAAGTATGAATCTAGGAATATTGGAAGTTGTAAAAAATGAAATGGAACACATAAAGATCAATATCCTAGGCATCAGTGAGCTAAAATGGACTGATTTTGGCCATTTTGAATCAGACAATCATATGATCTACTATGCCAGGAATGACAAATTGAAGGAGAATGCATGGCATTCATAATCACAAAGAATGTTTCAAGATGTATCCTGAAGTACAATGGTGTCAGTGATAGGATAATATCTATATGGCCATGAGAAAGACCAGTTAATACTACTATTATTCAAATTTATGCACCAACCGCCAAAACCAAAGATGAGGAAATTGACTATTTTTACCAACTTCTGCAGTCTGAAATTGACCACACATGCAATCAAGATGTGCACCAATATCACTGGTACCTGGAAGGCAAAAGTTGGAAACAAAGAAGAATCACTGGTAGTTGGAAAATATGGCCTAGGTGATAAAAATAACACTAGAGATTGCATGATAGAATTTTTCAAGACCAATGACTTAGTCATTGCAAACACTTTTTTTCAACAACACAAATGGCAGCTATATACATGGACTTCACCAGAGTACACAGGAATCAGACTGACTACATCTGTGGAAAGAGCCAATGCAGAAGCTCAATATATTCAGCCAAAACAAGGCCAGGAGCTGATTGTGGGATAGACCATCAACTGCTCATACTCAAGTTCAAGATGAAGCTGAAACAATTGAAACAAGTCCACAAGAGCCAAAATACAACCTTGATTGCATCCCTCCTGAATTTAGAGACTATCTAAAGAATATATTTGATGCACTGAACACCATTGACTGAAAAACAGAGCAATTGTGGAATGACATCAAGAACATCATCCATGAAGAAAGCAAAAGGTCATTAAAAAGACAAGGAAGGAAGAAAAGACCAAAATGGATGTCAGAAGAGACTCTGAAACTTGCCCTTGAATGAAGAGTAGCTAAAGCAAATGGAAGAAACGAACAGGATAAAAGAGCTAAACAGAAGACTGTGAAGAGCAGCTCAAGAAGACAAACTCAAGTATTATAATTAAATGTGCAAAAACATGGAGTGAGCAAACCAAAAATGAAGAACACGCTCAGCATTTCTCAAGCTGAAAGAACTAAGGAAAAAACTTAAGCCTTAAATTGCAATATTGAAAGATTCCATGGGTGTGTTAGGCTGGGTTCTCTAGAGAAGCAAAACCAGTAAAGCTTATATGTACATATAGAGAAAGAGAAATTTATCTTAGGAAAATGGCTCACACACTTATAGACCTCGCAAATCCCAAGTTCTTGGATCAAGTGTCAAGCTGGAGGCTTTTCCTGACTTACGCAGCTGCAGGGGCTGACAAGCTCAAGGTTGGCAGGCAGTATACTGGCTGCTGACTCCAACAAATGATGAATCCAAGCTCTCCAGGCCGAATGGTGGATTGTTCGCTCACAGACAGTTGTAGGCAGCACAATAGGATCCCGATCCACAGAAGACTGTCTCTTTTCCCAGGATGTCCATAAATATATTGGAAGAAGGCCACATCCCTAGGGAAACTCCCTTTCAAAAGGATTGGCTGTTCAAAACATATACATCTGATCCCATCTTGGGAATAACCTATGTCACAATTGCTTAAACCACACAGAATTGTGGTCCAGCCAAGTTGACACAACTCTGACTATCACAATGGGCAATACATTGAATGATGCAGGAAACATCAAAGGAAGATGGATGGAATACACAGAGTCACTATACTAAAAAGAAATGGTAGATGACCATCTATTTCAGGAGGTGGCATATGATCAAGAACCAATGGTACTGAAGGAAGAAGTCAAAACTGCACTAAAGGAATTGGCAAAAAACAAGGCTCCGGGAATTGATGGAATACCCACTGAAATGTTTCAACAAACGGATGCCATGCTGGAGGCACTCACACAGCTATGCCAAGAGATTTGGAAGACAGCTACCTGGCCATCTGAGTGGAAGAGATCCATATTTGTACCCATTCCAAAGAAAGGTGATCCCACAAAGTGTGGAAATTATCAAACGATATCACTGATATCA
The DNA here is from genome assembly GCF_000298275.1 of Orycteropus afer afer. NCBI lineage: Eukaryota > Metazoa > Chordata > Mammalia > Tubulidentata > Orycteropodidae > Orycteropus > Orycteropus afer. The sequence continues at coordinate 18,448,197 of NW_006921615.1, forward strand.
CTCACAAGTAAAATCTTACTGAAGATAATTCAAAAATTGTTATAGCAGTATATTGACAGAGAACTTCCAGAAATGCAAGCTGGATTCAGTAGGGGATGTGAAGTGAGGGAAATCATGGCTGATGTCAGATGGATCTTGGCTCAAAGCAAAGAATACCAGAAAGATGTTTACTTGTGTTTTATTAACTATACAAAAGCATTTGATTGTGTGGATCATAACAAATTGTGGATAACATTGAGAAGAATGGGAATTCCAGAACACTAAGTGTACTAATAAGGAACCTGTACATAGACCAGGAGGCTGTTATTCAAACAGAACAAAGGGATATTGCATGGTTTAAAATCAGGAAGGAATACGTCAGGGTTGTATCCTTTCAACATACTTATTCAATCTGTATGCTGAGCAAGTAATCCAAGAAGTTGGACTATATGAAGAGGAGTGTGGTACCAGGATTAGAGGAAAGCTCATTAGCAACCTGTGATACGCATATGACACAACTTTGCTTGCTGAAAGTGAGGAGGACTTGGAGCACTTACTGATGAAGATTAAAGACTACAGTCTGCAGTATGAATTACACCTCCATATGAAGAAGACAAAAATCCTCACAACTGGACCACTGAGCAGCATCATGATGAATGGAGAAAAGACTGAAGTTGTCAAGGACTTCATATTACTTGGTTCTATGATCAACGCCAATGGAAGCAGCAGTCAAGACATCAGAAGACATATTGCATTGGACAAATCTGTTGCAAAAGACCTCTTTCAAGTGCTAAAGAGCAAAGATGTCTCCTTGAAGACTAAAATGCACCAAACCCAAGCCACAGTATTTTCACTCACCTCATATGCATGTGAGAGCTGGACAATGAATAAGGAAGGCTGAAGAACAGTTGATGCTTTTGAGCTATGATGTTGGCGAAGAATGCTGAAAGTACCATGGGCTGCTAAAAGAACTAACAGATTTGTGCTGGAAGAAGTGCAGCTGGAATGCTCCTTGGAAGTGAGAATGGCCAGACTTCGTCTCACATACTTTGGTCACATTGTCAGAAGGGACCATTCTCTGGAGAAGGATGTCATGCTTGGCAAAGTGGAGGGTTAATGAAGGAGGAGAAGGCCCTCAATGAGATGGATTGACAAGTGGCTGCAGCAGTGGACCCAGGTATAGTAGAGATCGTGAGGCTGGCAAAGGACTTGGCAGTGTTTCGTTCTGTTATACATAAGGTCACTATGAGTCAGAGATGACTCAACAGCACATAACAACAACAACAACAACGAAGCTATTCATCAAGTAATATCTTGAAAGTAAGAACTGTGTTTTCACTTTTAGTTCTCAGAGACTCATGCAGTGGCCTAAGGTGAACAATAAATGTTGCATTAATAAAAGGTTTCTAATCAAAGTAAGGGAGCTCTGGTGGCATAGTGCCTAAGGCATTTGACTGCTAACTAGAAGTCTGGCTGTTCAAACCTACCAGCCACTCCTCTGAAGGAAGGTTGGGCAATCTACTTCCGTAGTGATACCGCCTCAGAAACTCAAGGAGGGGTCGCTATGAGTCGGATCTGACTCAACGGCAGTGAGTGAGAGTTTTTAATCAAAGTAAGGAGCGCTGGTGGTGCAGTACTGTTTTGGTTACCTAGTGCTGCTCTGAAAGGAAACATACCACAAATGGGATGGCCTTAACAACAGGAGTTTATTCTCTTACAGTTTGGAGGCTTTAAGTCCAAGTTCAAAGTACCAGGATCTAGGGGCTGGGTGAAAGCCCCTCTACCTTGAGGTCCAGCTCTGCCTCCTGCTCCCGGCCCACTGGAGCTAGAGGCGTTTCTTCACTCAGGCAGCTGCTGGCTGCTGAGGCTGAGAAGCCCCATGATTGACAAGTAAAAAGGCACAGTCCCGATGTTATCAAACCACATGGCAGGCCATTAACTTAAGTCCATTATATGTCCCAAGGCCGGCAGAGCATAGCAGGCTGCTGAGCAACAACATGGATACATACAGGGTCCAAGCGTGCCATAGACTACAGACCATTCCCAAGGCTTCTCCTTATATATAGGAAGCAGAGCACATACCAAAGACAGCTACTCAGCTGCTTGTGGTAGATCCCACCATGGAGCTGATTGGCAGTCTCATCATGGGGAATAACTATCACCAGCCACTCAACCAGGCCCAGCCAAGTTGATACACAAACATAACTACCACAAGTACCTAAGGCATTTTACTCCTAACCAGAAGGCTGGTGGTTCAAATCCACCAGTTTCTCCACAGAAGGACGATGGAGCAATCTACTTCCATAAAGATTGACTGCCTTGGAAAACCAGTGGGGGTCGCTATTAGTCAGAAACAACTCCATGGCAGTGGGTTTGGTTTTTGGTGTTTGTTAATGCAAGTGTCACACATTTTCCAGAGTTGCCTTTTCGCAGGCAAAGCTATAACTAAGTGAAGGTTTTGGGGTACTCACCCTCTTGTTTTCTTGCATAGTTATCTTCCCAAATATTCCTTGGAGATGTACACACCTATGCCCCATTTTATGCACAAACAGTAATTTACTAATACAAAATTTGGCCCAGGAAGTAAGGAAAGATGTGTAGGGAGCAGTAACGATCTACATTTCAAAGGAGAGTGTGAGGCGTTTTACAGGCACATAAATAGTAGCGGTGTCTGAGATGCAACTCTTTTGTTGTGTGCATGGTGCCCACCCCTTTCTACACCCTCCCTCTCTGCCCCCTAGCAGTACTCTGGTTGACTGAATCCTCCAAAATCACTATTTCCCCATCTCACGCAAAAAGCCTCAGATCTCAGCAAGTCCTGGGAAGAGCCTTGGCAAATGATCTCGAATGATGCTATTTGCTTTAGTTATCTATTGTTGCATAACAAACCACCCCAAAACAGAAGCCTGAAACAACCACCAGTTACTACTTCTGTGGGTTGACTGTGCTCAGCTGGCATTCTGCTGTGTGTGGCACCAGCTAGGGTCCTTCACTTGGCTGTGTGTACTTAGCTGGTGGCTGGGTTGAGCAGGAAGTTGCAAGAAGACTTCACTTGCTTGTCTGATGCCTCAGTGCTTCTCTACAAGTCCTCCCCACATGGCTACCTTGGGGCTTCCTCACAATACAGTGGTCTCAGGGTAGTCAGACTTCTTCCATGGTGATTGGCTTCAGGGAAGAAAGTAGAAACTGCCAGGAACTGACACACACCACTTCTGTTGCATTCTATTGGTCAGTCACAGGCCAGCCCAGATCCAAGGGGAGAGGAAATGACAAAAGGGAGGGAAGGACTCAATGGAAGCCATCCTTGGAGACTATGTGTTGCTGTTGTGTGCCATCAAGTCCATTTCAACTCACAGTGACCCCATAGGACAGAGCAGAACTACCCCATAAGGTTTCCTAGGCTGTAATGTTTTGGGGAGCAAAACACTAGGTCTTTTCCTACACGGAGCCACTAATGAGTTCAAACAGCCAACTTTTTGGTTAACAGTGAAGCCCTTACCCATTGCACAACCAAGGTTCCTTGGAGTACAGTATATTTCAGGGTCTGCAGAGAAATGTAATTTACCTTTCAATCCTCACCACTCCATAAATGCCAATAAATACTGAATGGGTGGATGGATGAATGAATAGAATCATCTGGGGGTTAATATCCGCCAAATACTGAAAGAGTCAATCTTTTTTTATTTTTCAAATGGAAGAAGCACATAGGACTCAAAAGGGTTTGAACGTTCTACAGCTGTTAAGCCTTCAGCCCAGCTGTCTCAGCTGGCTACAAATCTAAATAACTCACATTTTTTCTCTTCCCTCATTATCTTCCCTCCACATTTGCCTTGAAGAAAACTGATTGCTCTTCATCTTTTTGTTTTGCATTGTTTTTTCTTCATCAAGAAATAAAACTTTTACTTTCTTTTATTTAAACCCTCTTATAGACATTAGGAAGTAGAACAGGGTCTGAAAAGACACATTTAAGGATCTCTCCATGTTTCTAATTGCTCAAGCCACTTTCTTCATCAAGGATCTTTTACTGTTAGCTGAGACTGTTACATCCTGGCCTCAAAATTTCAAAACTGTATGTTAAGAGGATTGCAACTCATGTCATGAAACAAAATGTGTATAAATTGTTGAATGGGAAACTATTAGCTCTGTAAACTTTCACCCAAACCACAATAAAATGCTAAACAACAACAACATAAAAGCCTCTATATGTTATGGATTGTTTCAAAAAATATATATGTATGTGTTGTAAATTCTAACCCCTATACCTGTGGTTAAGGAGCTCTGGTGGTGTAGTGCCTATGGCATTTGACTGTTAACCAGAAGGCTGGCTGTTCAAACCAGCTACTCCATGGAAGCAAGACTGGGCATTTTACTTCCATGAAGATTTACTGCCTCAGAAACCCAACAGGGGTCACTATGATCGGAATCAACTCGATGGCAGTGGATTTGGTTTCGGTTTATACGGTGGTTATAATCCAATTTGTGGAATGGATTTTCTTTATAAGGTTAAGAGTCCATATTAGTAGTCCATACTTATTAAAAGAGCAGATTAGGATAGAGAAGAAAGCAGAGATGGAGGAAGAGAGATGCCATACCACATGAAGATCACCAAGAAGCCAAGGATTCGAAGCTGAAGAGTCAAGGACCTTCCCCCCGGGCTGACAGAGAGAAAGCCTTCTCCTGAAGCTGGCACCCTGAATTCAGACTTCTATCCTCCAATGAGAAATCCTCATGTAGCTTTTCTGTTACAGCAGCACTCGATAACTGAGACACTGTGGTTTATAATCTTGAGTTTATTTGTCTTCCCACTAAGCTTGTGAACCTTTAAGGCAGGACCAATCTAATTCAAATTAGTATCCACAACAAATGCACATCACTCAACACATAAAAGGAATACAGTGTGTGAATATTTTTCCAGAATGTATAAATATAAGGTAATCTGTAGCACTAATTCCTGAGGAATTATGGTTTACACTTTTCTCCTCTAAGGCCTGTCTATAAATCCATACAAGACAGGTTGTTGTTAAGAGCCATGGAGTCGGTTCCAACTCATAGCAAACCCCTGAAAACAGAATAAAACACTGCCTGGTCATGTACCACCTCACAATCCTTGATAAACTTGAGCCCATTGCTGCAGCCACTGTGTCAATCCATCTTGTTGAGGGTCTCCCCTTTTTTCACTGACCCTCCATTTTACCAAGCATGACATCCTTCTTCAGGGAATGGTCCCTTCTGACAACATGACCAAAGTAGGTGAGACAACGTCTGGCCATTCTTGCCTCCAAGGAGCATTCCGGCTGCACTTTTTCCAGGACAGATTTGTTTGTTCTGGCAGTCAACGGTATTTTCAGTATTCTTCGCCAACACCACAATTCACAAGCATCAACTCTTCTTTGGTCTTCATTATTCATTGTCCAGCTTCCACATGCATATGCACATGCATATACAAGATATAATATTCCTTTAATTCCACTTTTGTTGTTTTTAGCTCTCCAGGATATAATGTTCCCACCTCTCCAATTCTCCAGATCTTCCACTGTGTTGGAGTGCCTCATCACCCACTAAAGCACTGGAGGCTGATATAGCCTCTCCCTACTCCCACCAGGGTGTGGGCACGTGACCTGGGCTTGGCCCATCAGATGTACTCAGAATCTGTTGAATATGGAATAAGTGAAGCACAACAGAATTTTTACACAGTAGTGGCAGCAGTGGCTTCACAAACATCAAAATGGTTGTTCTGTTTCCTTCTTTTTTGGCCCCATGTGGCTTTGGTTCCTCTCCATTTTCCAAATCTCATTCTCCAATTTCCTATGATTCCATGAGTCCCCAGTGTTTCCACAATTTTTTTGTCTTTAGAACAGATGCAAATTTCATTGTCACTGAAAAGTTCTTAACTAAATATGGAATTTGGTACTAGGAGCAGGTATTGCAAATTACAGAGAAGTAGGGAAATAAGTCTGGGACAGATGATCTGGCTTAGATAGGATAGAAAAGAGGGACAGTTCTGCTAAAATTCTGAGATTCTAATCTATCACCCCAAGGAAATTAATTTAGAGGTTATCAGGAATCACATGCCCACTTATGGCCCAACTCTGGAAGACTGCCTCACTGCCATACTAAAATGACATGGGCACGAAGAATTCAAGGCCATAGGATGGTAGGTACTTTCAATGGCACTGATTAACTTAGAAAAGATAATAATAAGCCCAAATCCCCAAAGTCTCAATTCAAGCTAACCTGGTTAGCAGTCAAGTGCCTTACCCACTACACCATCAGAGCTCCTTCTATCCTATCCAGTCCTATATTATTATAGCAGCTACACCTTTTAATTGGGAGTAAAATCTGGTGTGAAGAATTCCATGGCTCAGAGACATCTGAAAGCCTTCTATGCTTTCTATGTTTGGAAGAGTTCTAATTCCAACTCTTTACATAGTGGGAGTGCAAATCCAGAGACTCACTATAACCATGCTGAATTTCATCTCTCACAGATACAAGGCCAATAGCTGAAAACCAACCTTACGAGTCTGATACTTCAAGTTACTAAGTAATATTAATTGAATTTACAGCTCCATCAGGTTTCTTAGTTGAAGATAGAGCATTAATTACATAAGGATGCTGCCACAATACTGGCATGAAAATATATGGGAAACTTGAGAGGATTCATGAATATTCCAACCCCATCCTCCATTTACCCTCCCTTTTCCCCAGAAACAGCCTTGTTTTGTCTGATAATGCTATTCCTCACTTGCTTAAAAATACCATTATTTCCTTGATCGAGGAGTCACCTTTAAAGAAAAACTGATTTCACTCATGATCCCCTACCCCTTATTTCTGGTCCGCATAGGAAGAGAGCTTCACTAATCATCCTAGTCTGGTCCTTGTTGTGGAAACAGCAGAGCTTTACATACGAGGGCAGAAAAGGGAGCAATCACTACAAAGCTTGGATATCTAAGGAGCACGTTAGAGGTGACAGGACTTGAGTTGGAAGGATGGGTGGAACTTAAAAAAATAGAAATTTAAATAAATTCTAAACATGGAGAATGATAGGGCAAAGACACCAACAGGAAAGCAAGTGACAAATTCAGGAAAGAAAGAGTAAATCATTTGGCTGAAGGACTATTTGCAAGGCTACTATGAATGGTAAGAAAAAGGTTAGAGTGTGACATACATTAGCTAGCACAGTTCTGGGATGATTGCACAGTAAATATGTTAAGGAAAACTGAAAACAAAAGAAGCCTTAAGAGCAAAGACTGTTTAAGGACTGAATGCAATCAGCAGAATCTTAGGATCTCAGTCCCAAGTCCCTGTCTCCATCCAACTGCTCTTCTAAGAATGAGATGATTATCTGTCTAGTGCCATTTCCTGACTTCTCTGGGCAGAGAGGCAAAGCATTATTACAAAACAACTGTGTCATCTTCAAAATCCTCTTTGGAATAAATGCCATCACGTGTTACCCTAGGACTAAATGGACCAAGGTTACCTGGCTACCTATGCTGCTTGCGTTTTCAAAGTTTTCCAAGGAGCCTGAGTGGCTCCAGAGGCACCTACCAGTGACCAAAAAGGTAGAGCTTAGAAAGAATTCTAACCCTCTCCTATCCTACCCAAACCCACTGCCATCGAGTCAATTCCAACTCATAGCAACCCCCAGTGGGTTTCCAAGGCTGTAAATATTTACAGAAATAAATTGTTTCATCTTCCTCCCATGGAAAGGCTGGTGGGCTTGAACTGCCAACCTTCTGGTTACCAGTTAAGTGCCTTACCCACTACTCCATCAGAGCACCTTCTAGCCCAGCCAGTTCTACATTATTATAGCAGCTACACCTTTTAATTGGGAGTAAAATCTGGTGTGAAGAACTCTATGGCTCAGAGACATCTGAAAACCTTCTATGCTTTTTATGTATATGTTGTTGTTAAGTGTCATCAAGTCGGACCTGATTCATAGCGACCCCTCCTTGGGTTCTGAGGCAGTATCACTACAGAAGTAGACTGCCCAACCTTCCTTCCGAGGAGTGGCTGGTGGGTTTGAACCATCAGCCCTCTGATTAGCAGTCAAGTGCCTTAGGCACTACGCTACTAGAGCTCCTTTCTATTTATATACATATATACATATACACCCCCCCCCCCCCCCCCTTTTTTTTTTTTTTTTGGAAGAGTTCTAATTCCAACTCTTTACATGGTGAGAGTAGAAATACCATGGCTTTTGGAATCAAAATTGAGTGTTAATCACTATTGCATGTGATCCTGATCATAACAGCCCTGGCCAATTTACTCTTCAGAACCTGGTTTATCAGTTGCAAAAGGTGATTATCATCATCTGCTTCCCAGTTTTATTGTGAGGATTAAAAAACATACCATACAGTCTAACATGAAGGAGGCAAGTAAAAAAAAAAGTTCATCTCATGTCCTCCACTGTCAAATTACCTCATGAGATCTACTTATGTTGGATAATCAGGTACTGGTGGCTGTCCACTCCTCTCCTTCCTTCTCAATGAATTTAAATTTTTTAGGTATTAATTTTCTTCCACACAACTATGTGATCAAAGGAAGTTGAATTCATCCCAAGCTCCAGGGAAGAAAAATCTGATTAAGATATTTTCCTTGCTAGTGGAAGCTCTGGTGGCATAGTGCCTAAGCCATTTGACTGCTAACCAGAAAGCTGGCAGTTCAAACCCACCAGCCACTCCTCGGAAGGAAGACTGGGCAGGGATACCGCCTCGGGAACCCAAAGAGGGGTTGCTATGAATTGGGATCGACTTGGCAGCAGTGAGTTTGGTTTTGTATGAAAAGCCAATAGCCAGCATTATACTTAATGGCCAAAGACTGGGAGCTTTCCCCTTGAAATCAGAAATAAGACAAAGGTGCCTGCTCTTATCACTCTGTTCAGCATTTGTTGTGCTTTTTCAAAATTTTTATTGTAATTTGGGTGAAAGTTTACACAGTAAATTAATTTTCCATTCAACAATTCATACACATTTTATTTTCTGACATTGGTTGCAATCCCCTCAATGTAACAATACCTTTCCCCTTCCTCCCTGGGTTCCCCATTTCTTTTCATCCTCCTTTCCTGCTCCTTCTTGCCTTCTGAGCTTTGTTTTTGGGCAAATGCATGATCACCTACACGTGAGCACCTACCCCAGGGTGATGCATCCCTTAGATCAATCGACCATGACACATCAGGGGGCAGTATTCATATAGAGGGAAAACTGGACAGGCAGGAATGCATAAATAAGAAGGGCACAGGGTGGGGGTAGTCATGGGGAGGAGAGGGGATAACTTTTTATGGTTGAGGATTATAACAGGAGCCGTGAAATCAAATGTACATGAACTGTTGGATTTAAAATAAATCTTCTTTATAAATTTGCACCCAAAGCATAATTAAAAGAAAGAAAGAAAGAAAGAAGAACCAGGAGACCAGTGCAAGGTAGCACAGTGGGCTTCCCAGCCCACAGAGCAAGGCAGCTAAAGTGGGTGTGCCAACCGAGTGAGAGAACTGAGCACCTTTGGGCAAAAGGCTTGTTGGCAGAGTACAGTGCCTCTAGGCATTTGTGGAGCTAAAGAGCGTTGTAATGCTTGAGCAGGGCAAGGCCAGGCTGAGGGCCAAGGGGCCACAAGCCAAGAGGCCTGCCTATAGGCATGGCCAAGAAGCTGTCCTGACCAAAGAACTGTATCCTGAGTTGCTCCCGATCCTGAATTTTAACCTGTTACTTCCCTAATAAACCCCTTAACTCAGTATGGTCTGTGAGTTCTGTGTGTCATTGCAATGAATTATCAACCCAGGAAAGTAGACAGTGCCATGAGAAGGCAGGCTGATGTCAGAATTGGAGAGGAGGCATGTCTGATCTCTGCTTCATAGGAAATCAGCTTTCAATTGATTCCCTTAAGTTAGTGGTCAAATACCACAATGCCTACAATTCTATGATTGTTCGTTTAGGTTTAGAATTCTAAGTCGAATTCAAAACGGCATTTCTCCTCCGTTTTGAAGGTTTAGTTCCATAGTGGGAGCCCTTGTGGCACAGTGATTAAGCACTTAGCTAGCCACATAGTTGGCAGTTTCGAACCCACCAGCCACTCAACAGGAAATAGATGTGGCAGTCTGTTCCTGTAAAGATTATAGCCTTGGAAACCCTATGGGGCAGTTCCACTCTGTCCAATAAGGTTGTTGAGTTGAAACTGACCCAACAGCAAGAGGCCTGGTTTTGTTTTTGGTTAGTTCCACAGTGCTGCTGCTGCTGCTGCTGAATAATCTGAAGACATTTCGATTCCTGACCCGCTGACTAGGACTTTTTTTTTTTTTTTTTTAATGGGAATTTACAGGGTCTTTGTCTCTAATGTTATGAAATGTCACTACAATGTATCAGTGTAGGTCTATTTTCATCCATTTTGCTGGGCATTTGGTGGGCCATTGCAATTAGGGAACTCATGCCATTCAGTTAGGGTAATTTAACTTCCCAGCCTATTTTCTCATCCTTTAGCTCCTTTATTATTGAGATGCTCAACTCTTAAACTGGCCCCCTACTTGTTTCCTTTCATTTGATCTTTGTTTTTCTTCTACTTTCTGGATATTTTGTCAACTTAATATTTCAATAATTCTGTTGAGTTTTTCATTTCTTTCATGCTTTCCATATTGTCTCCGAATGTTTTTATATGTATCAGTCCTGTCATTGCAGGCATGTACCATCCCTCTTATTCTCTCAATATAGTAAAGATAGTTTTAAAATATTTTCTTCTCCCTGCATAAGGTATTTCTTCCAAGTTGATTATTTTCTGTTTGTTTTGATATCCAAGCTTCATGGTGAAGGCTCTTTTCAGATGTTTCATGATCCTATGGAAGAATGAAGCACTAAAAAGGTGTTTGAAACTTGAAGTACCTGGATAGAGTTTGAAGACAGTAGGTTATTCTCCATTGGGTAATCCAGTCAGCCTATCTCCTGTGGGATCTCTAATGTCATTACCAATCCTTCCTAGAGAAGAAATTGGCAATCTCCTACTTAGGTTTAGGCTGCCAGCACTCTGGGAGCTAAATGGAAGACGGCAGAGAGGAATGAGTATCATTCATTACATAAATATTTCCATAATGACCTTGTTTTTATTATGATTCCTTGCCCTCAACTGTGATTAGAGTTCCTTACATGCAATGTTCCTGTATTTTATCCTCTCCAGAGAATATACCTCCAGTCTTCTGCTAGCATTGAGGAGTTGCCCAGGTACACAGAATACAGAAGAAGAGATCTGAAGATTTAATTGCCTTTTAAACAAACTTTCTACTGTTTTCCTGTTTTCACTCCATCCCAATTCCAGAAGTATCTAATGGCATTAACTTCTACGTCTTTTGAGAGTGCTAGGCCTTAGGGTTCAGTTTTCACAGGTGAACTATGTCACCACTCACCCACCAGCTTTCCAACTTCCAAAATTGTTTTGTTTGCCCTTCAATTGTCATTTTATTATTGTTTCTTTGGAAAAAAAAAAAAACAAGAGTAGATAGATGTTTCATGAATAATTCACCGTAAGTTCCCCACTCATACTTTAGCCCAGTGCAGTCTGCTTCTGGCCTCATTGAAATTTCTTATGTTGCCACTGACTTTCCTAGTGTCACTTAAAGGAACAATTTCTACCTTTATTTTATTTGGTCTCTTCACATTATTGGATGTTGAAGGCCATTTTTTTCTTAAACACCTTTCTCTTTTGAGTTCAGTAACAATTCTATCTTCCTCGAGAATTTCACAATCTGTTGTCAATCTTATTCATGAAATCTTTTTTTTTTTTTTTTTTCTTTTACCACAAGCCTGCTATTCCTAATGGCTTGGTTCTTGGACCTCTGCTCTTCTCATTTTTTTATACTTTCCAGGGATGAACTCATCTAAACCTTTAAAACTTAACTACCACTTACGTATTAGCAAGTCTAAAATCTCATTTCCAGTCCAAGGCTCTTTGGTGAACTGAAGCACAGACCTGCTTATCTAATACCCTCCTGGCCAATCCCATCTAGTTTTCTCATAAGCCCTAAAAACTCGACATGTTGAAAACCAAACAACTCAGTGTTATTTTTTTTAAAGAAATCTATGACAGCTCCTATTTTCTCAGTTTCAATGAAAGGCTGCTTCATTCACCCTGGTGATCAAGCCAGCAAACTTAGTGTGACGGTTATGTTTGTGTGTCAACTTGGCTGGGCCAGGTTGAGTGGCTGGGCATCATTCCCCATGATGAGACTGACAATCAACTCCATGGTGGGATCTACCACAAGCAGCTGAGTAGCTGCCTTTGGGAATGTGGTCTGCTTCCTGTATTTAAGGAGAAGCATTGGGAATGGTCTTTAGCCTATGGCATGCTTGGATCCTGCATGTAGTCGTGTCGTAGCTCAGCAGCCTGCTATGCTCTGCCAACCTTGGGAGTTACAATGGACTTAAGTTAATGGCCTGCCATGTGGTTTGGTAACATCGGGACTGTGCCTTTTTACTTGTCAACCTTGGGGC
>NW_006921615.1:18460742-18475297 GCF_000298275.1 Orycteropus afer afer
AGCAGCTATCTGAGTGAAGAAAAGCCTCTAGCTCCAGTGGGCCGGGAGCAGGAGGCAGAGCTGGACCCCAAGGTTGAGGGGCTTTCACCCAGCCCCTGGAGCCTGGCACTTTGAACTTGGACTTAAAGCCTCCAAATGGTAAGAATAAACTTCAGTTTGTTAAGGCCATCCCATTTGCGGTATATTCCTGGTCAGAGTGGCACTAGGGGATCAGAACACTTAGTAACACATTGAGAATTCTCTCTCTCCCTCACCAAAACCATCTAAGCACTCTCCAAGTTCCATTCATTCTATCTTCTTAACATCTAGCAGTAGTTCTCAAATTTTAGTGTGCACAGGAATCAGTTGAAGGGATTTTGTTAAACATTAATTGCTGAGCCTCACTCCCAGGTTTTGATTCAAAAGATGTGAGCTAGTGACCAGGAATCTGCATTTCTAACAAGTTCTCAGGTGATGTTGATGCTGCTGGTTTAGAGGTAATACTTTGAGACCCACTAATCTATGTATCTATCCTCTCTCCTCACCAGTCTCATTTCAATGGCTTTGAATGGCTTTGATTCAGCCCATGGGTTATCATTCCTGCTGTGATTACAACCATTAGGCTCTTAATTTATCCCTATTAAAACATCTTCTGAACTACAATTGGAAGAATCTTCTGAAAAAGAAAATCCAATGTTTTAAAAGCTTTCAATGATTCTCCTTTATTTTTCAGAATAATGTTCAAACTCCTTGGCCTAGCATGGAAGGCCCTTTATTATGTGGCCCTCTCTCTCTAGTCTGCCACTACTGTATACATACTCTGCTCCAGGCACGTAGAAATCCCCAAGCATTTCCTACCTTTGGAATACAGATATTTTAACTGTCATGGAATGCCAGTATTTTGGTTGATGTAATACCATCACCTCATTATTTTTCAAAAATCTAAGATCTGAAATATTTATGCCTTTAAAATAATTTATGTGAAGACAAACTGATGTACAGTCTACAATATACTATGGTTTTGTAACACTTCTATTGTAAGAATAATTTTTATTTCAAATATTTTCTAAACAAGTGGAATATGCCATAACAACATTTATTGTTATATGGGTAACTCTGCATCAGAATCTCTACATACATGGTAAAATCAAGGAGGGTGAAGACAGACCAAAAATGCTTTCTTTGAAACAAAAACTAGTGCTTGCCATCAACAGAATGCATGTTCTTAAAATAGTCGAAAAAGATTTCCTCTAAGTTATCAAATAAGAAATAGGATTATTCAAAAATTAATGAATCAGAGAAAAATATTTGGAACTAGTTTATAATTATCCTCATTATTATTCTCCCAGTTAGTGTGTTTAAAAAATAAAAATAAAAAAAACCTTAACAGAAATTTTTGCACAAAAATACATTCACAACTACATGAAACCTTTGATGGCTTTTATTTTAAAGTCGGTACCTTTAAAAAGGTCTGATAGATTTCCATTTTCATGTAATGTTTAGTTCATAGTTTTGAGTAATATTTTTATTCTCATCTAATCATTTATATTAACACGATAACAGATTATTTAAGATTTAAAAGTATTTTATTTTTACTGGGTATTTTTAAAAACGGTTTCTCTATCTGAAACACACCAAGTGTCTCATTTTGCTGATTTTTGAAAAATATTCACACTTAAAAAAATGAAATACCAGTATTAATTCCTATAATCTAGTTTCAAAATAAATATCTACATGCCAGTACTGACATTTTGCTCTGGTAGTGCTATCACCAAATATTCTTTTTTTCCTTCATTGTTGTTCCTTCTTCCTAGCATATTCTTTCATTCTTTGTCAGCAAACTATCATTAAATACAGCTCAAGCATCATCTCCTTTGAGAAGCCATCCATACCTCTACTCTGATAAAGATACCCTTCCTATATACCTAGAGTACTCATATACACCTCTCAAAACACTTTTACCCTCAAACTATAATCATATTTCTTATTAAACTGCAGTCTTCTTGAGGTCACAGGCTGTGTTTTGACTCTGTATATGTACTAGCTAGCATGGAACCTGCTACATAACAGGTGCTTAATGAAGGTTCACTGAATGAATGAATTCCCTTCCAATAAATAAATTGCTTCCTCTCTGGTTCACAAAACCAGATTTCTAGAAAACATGTTAATGGATCCCTCTCTTGCCACCTCTTCCCCTAAACCCCTCTTTTGAAGGACAGTGAATACTACGATTAATCCAAGTTGGAAAAATTTTTCTTTTCTTTTTCTTTTATTCCAAGTTATCTATACACACCAGATAAGACTAGACCAGGATTATTATCCAACTGAATGAAATAACCTCACATTTTTTCATTAAAGTAGCCTAACTGTGTCTTCAGGTTCAATTCTGTGAATTTTCTTCAATATACAAATTAATTTGGAATTTCACTCTTTCCAAGCACCCTGGGCAATCCACACCTGCCCAGTCCAACACCACCTTTGTTTTAATCACCTGACCCACAGTGTAAGCTCCACTAGAGTCTTGGCCTGGGAGAGGCTGAGAGAGAGACTGTAAGAAGTGAAGTTATAAAGTCTACTATAGGACTCCGCTTGATTCAGCTCAGAGACAAAATGTGGTAAATTCCTTGGTTATAACCAAAGGCAGGTCTATGCCACATCCACTTCTCCACCTGCCATCAGTATTCCCTAAACTGCTGTATGGCAAGAGTATGAAACTACCAGGTTCGTGTACAACTATTGCTGTTGTTGTTGTTTGCCGTCGAGTCGGACCCGACTCATAGCGACCCCTCCTTGGGTTTCCGAGGCAGTATTACTACGGAAGTAGATTGCCCCATCTTCCTTCCGAGGAGTGGCTGGTGGATTTGAACTGCCAGCCTTCTGGTTAGCAGTCAAGTGCCGTAGCCACTATGCTACCAGAGCTCCCTCATGTATAACTAAGTGATGTGAATTTCTCACTGGTGGTTTCCATAGGAGCAGCTTTATTATAACATTAATCTAACATCCCTAAGCCCAGTGAACCAGCTACCAACTTTCCATCTCTGCCCTACTTATTCCCCTTTTCCCTTCCATAGTGGCGCCTAACTTCACTTCCCCTCTCTATTTCTGATTTTCAATTCTACCTGTAGGAAAAATAACAAGGCTAGGGCTAGTTACTGTCATTTTTTTTCTTGTCCTTTTCAGTACTATGTTCTCTCTCTCTGTTTAAACTATGTACCCCATGGCACTTATGATTCCCCATGGTACTAAAATCTCGTTTTTGATACCTCAATTACAGCCTAGAGATTAAGTCTCACATTCTGCTTGGTGTGTCATGTGAATAGTGACAAAATTAATTGAAAGAGTAAAAGGAAAAAAGAGACAGCTCAGAAACAACCATGCTGAAGCCGGTGTCACACAGTGGTATGCCAGTGCTATAATGCCTGTTTAATTGAAACCTTGTAATAAAAGTTTAAATACATAAATTTTTTTTTTTATTATCAAAAAGACATACCCTACTTCCCCAACCTGATGCATATGGAGGATGAGCAAGTGGAAACTGGCTACTTATAGGATATGGAGAAACAGCAGATCCAACTCTGGTTGGTTTCTTCGTTCTCAAAAAATACTCTGTGAGTGAATTCAGAGTCTCAGGTGGATGGGAATCCTACCCCACACTGGCTTTCTTCGAGTACTTGGGAGAGTCCACAGCAAGGTATCCTGTACCATGGAGAGTGCTCATCTTGGCTTCAGAAGACAAGGAAGAGCAGGGCTTCATGTCTGGGCAGTACTATGTTTTCAATGGTGCGTTCCATGGAGTGCACCTGCTCTGGGGAGGCAGTAAGGAATGCCAAAGGTCCAATACGCTGCTCCGCACATGAGTGGCAGAGGTAACCACCTTTGTTTTCCTTCCTGTTGCTCTGCAGTGATGGATAAGAAAAAGTGGTAAGTGGAACAAAAAAAGAACAAAAATTTTTCATCAAGAAGCCTTGAATGACTGTCACAGCTGCCAAGGGACTAGGTATTCCTACCCTGATGTTTTCACACTTGGCAAACCCTCTAAGGACACTATCATCTAGAGTAAAGTCTATCAAATTCTCTTAAGCAGATACCAGAATTTAACAAATCAAAGGATGGAGAATCAAGAAAAGCTAAACTGGGCCCCCCAGGTAAGCAGATCTCCTCTTATGTGTCTGGTCACAATCCAATCTCATCATAAGGCTTTAGCACTCCCAGTCCATACCCTCTGATTATATTGTCTTTGACACATGGATAGATCTTACACCTCTTATGACTTTCATATCAAAGGCTTCTAACACATATTAAAGGAATCCACAAGAAAATTTCTCTTTTATCTCCTTCACTCATAACCCAGATAAGCAAATAGCTCACATGCAACAAAACAGAAAGGACTGAATTAAACTATATGAAGTGAAAGCTGATGCCAAAAGACACGTACATAAGTGATGGGGAGTTTCTTCATTGTGAGGACAGTGTCTACAGGAATGGCATTGTTGCACTGCCCCACACAGCAGTGAACCACTCCTGTTTTTAAAACATTACTTGTCAGCTCTGCTTGCAAGAAGTATTCCTGAGAAGAAAAGAGTGAGAAAGAATCATAGCAATACCTCTGCTACATTTTCTTGGAAACACCAATAGCTAAGAAGCTTTTTGGACACTTTTTTAGACACTGCTTAAGTCCATGAATGAGTAAAGCACTGATTTCCAGTTTTCCACTGATTTTCATCTTTTCCCTGCCCTTAAGGGTACTTCCCAGAGAAAAAAACTTAATGTAGTGTAAACAACTTTTGGCAAAAAGGCTAGTTGTTTTTTTTTAAGAGGTTTAACAGACAAACATGCAAAACAATCTCATTTCAAGACTGTTTCTGAATTTTCTTACGCTAACTGATCCTAAACTCAATAATTTTAAACAATTGTCTATTCACTTTGCAACCTATGTAAGCTGAAACAGAAGACTTTAAAAAGACCTCCCCAAATCAACCCTCAATACTTTCATCTTCCCATGCCTTTGGCTACCCTAGTAGGCAAATAACTTAACCTCTTTAAATGTCAGTTTCTTTATTTGTCAAATGCAGATAATACAGTGCTGACTTCATGTGATTGCTGTGAGGAAGATATATAGCAACATATGAAAAGTGCTCAGTGCCTGGCACACAGTGATGCTGTTGTTAGGTGCCGGTGAGTCAGCTCCAACTCACAGTGACCCAGTGTACGACAGAACGAAACACTGCCCGGTCCTGCACCATCCTCACAATCCTTGCTGTGCTTGAGCCCATTACTGCAGCCACTGCATCAACCCACCTCGTTGAAGACCTTCCCTTTTCCGCTGACCCTCCACTCTACCAAGCACGATATCCTTTTCCAGGGAGTGGTCCCTTCTGACAATATGACTAAAGTAGTATTCATTACTTCCTAGACTGTAAACATCACAAGATTCTGGCTCTAATGTCTGATTGGCACTAGCAAGCCCGTAAATTTGCTGACCAAATAAATTATTATGATTTCATATTTTCTGGATTATAACTGGCTGTTTAGTTTTTTTCACAATCTATGTCTGACATTTCAATTTTTTTTTTCCTCTCTTGCAGGAGCTACCTACTTGCTACAAAAATAGAACATAAAATAAATAAATACTCACGTGTCCACCAATGAGCTGATACTAACAATGTGAAATACTTTTTTAAAAAATAAAGTTAAAGATTGTGTTAAAGTCTCTTTGCCTTTCATCTCCATCCCCTTCCCCAGAGGCAATCAGAATCATAAATTTGGTGTGCATCCTTTTCAATTTCTTCTAAAATAACTTTAGATTCACAAACATTTCTAAGAACATAAAGTATCATTTTGTTGTTGCTGTTGTTATGTACCATCAAGTTGGCCCATTTTATATATATTTATTTCCATAAATGTTACACTTTCACTATTCTTCTCATCTAGGTCACTTCTTGAAAGTACTATGTAGGATTCTATTGTAGCAATCTTTCACATCTTACACACCCATTTCCTTTTTTGGAAATTTAGACTGTCTCCAAATTATATCAATGGAACAATGAATATCTTGGTACATGTTTCCCTGCTCATACAAGAAGAGGTCCCAAGGCTGGTGCTTTTCAGAATGTATCAAGAAATTCATTTAACAATACAGTTCTATAAACACACACACACGACTAAAATAAGAGTTTCACAGAATAGTATTTAACCTTACATGTAATGTACTTTTTGTTGAGATTTTAAATATTTTTTAAAAAGCTGACATGATCCACTGATTTCATATATCACTGATGATCCGCAACCTGCTCTTTGAAAAGCATTGCTCTGAGCAGCAATTGTAAACATTCTGGTTTCGGGACCCCTTTATACAACTAAATATTAAGGGCTCCAAAGAGCTGTTGTTTATATATATATAGTTATATCTATTAATATTTACCAAATTTTAAACAAAAATTAAAACTAAAAACATTTTAATTCACATACAAATAACAATAACAAACCCACTGCATGCTAACCTAAGTATTATATAAAGTAACTATTTTCAAAAAAAAGAAGAGTAGCATTGTTTTACAGTTTTGCAAATCTCTTTAATGTCTAGCTCAATAGAACACAACTAGATTCCCACTTCTGCTTTTGCATTCTATCTGGCAACATCACACATCATGTGGCTTCTGGGAAATACCAAAGTATACTTGTGAGAACCATGGAGTGTAAAGGGCAAATAACATCTTAGTATTACAGTAAAACCAGAGAAAGCCAAAACCTGTGTAAGGCAGAGACCTATAAGAGAAGGAATATGCAAATGTCTCCCACTAAGGCAAGAAATGAAGTGGTAAGACTGTCCCATGTCAAAGACAGAACACCCGCAAGACCCAGAAAAACAAGGCAGTCCCATCAAGTTCTGGCTCTCACAGGTCTCTCTAGATTTTGAAATTAATACATATTATATGTATTATGAAAATAGTTTGATCTAATAAGCACCATGAAAGGTCCCCAGATTACATTTTAAGAACTGGTGGTCATTTGCTAGGTCTGTGGGTTTGGGACCAGGGTAGTGGGGAACATCGAGTTCAACTGGCCTAAAATAGTATCATAAACACTGTCCTACATCCTACTTTGGTGAATGTCCAGAACAAGAGTGAAGAAAGTCAAAGACACATGGAAACAATTAGTCCAAGAGTGGATCATGGGACCCGAAGCTTACATGACCTTAAGACTAAAAGTAGATGGTGCCCAGCTACCACTGACAACCATTCAGAAAGAGATCAGAACTGGAGATCCTGGACAGAAAGAAGAAAAATGTGGAACAAAACTCAGTATCATAAAAAAGACCAGGCTTACTGGTCTGACAGAAACTGGTGAAACCCCCGAGACTATGGCCCCTAGTTGCCCTTCAGGCCTGGAATTGAACTCCTGTGGCTTCTAGTCAAACAACAGGCAGGCATATAAGGTGAATATTTACACCAGGCAGGTACACTCCTTAGAATGATCAACATGGAAGATCAGAAGGGCAGTGTTTGCACAGGGAGATAGCTCAGAGGGCAGGAATGCATAGGAAAGAAAGATATAGGGAAGAAGTGGGAAGAGAACTGTAGCACTGTGGAGATTGCAATCAATGTCATGAAACAAAATGTGTATGAACTGTTGTATGGAAATGAATTTGTTCTGTAAACTTTCACCCAAATCATAATAAATTTTTTTTTAAAGCCCTCAAAATCATACAAAAGACCAGGCTTATTGGGTCTGATAAAGGATTGTGAAATCCCTGAGACCATGGCCCCTAGTCACCCTTGAGATCCGGAGAACTCACTCCAGTGGCTTAACTTTCAGCCAAACAATAGACAGGCCTACAGGTGAATAATTACACCAGGGAGGTGCACTCCTTAGAACAACTAACCGCAGGAGACGAGAGAGACAGCATTTGCACAGGGAGAAAGCTCAGAAAGCAGGACTGTGTAGAAAAGAAGGGCACAGGATAAAGGTAGCCAGGAGGAGGAAGTGGGAAGAGCGCTGTTATATTGTGGGGACTGCAATCAATGTCACGAAACAAAATACATATGAAGTGTTGAAAGGAAAACAAAAATGCTTTGTAAACATTCACTCAAATCACAATAAAAAGTTAAAAAAAAAAAAAGATGAATCATCTAATCAGTGCTCACTGAAACTTCCTATGAACTTGTACATCTCTTCAGAAGTTAATCCATTCCTGGATTCACCTTTCACCCCTAACTCCATGGTCCTAAAGCCAAGATACACTAACAGCTTCCTTTGTGTACTCAAATAAATATATAAGAAGCGAGCAAAAATAAAAAAGAACTGATGCTCACTTAGATGTGAAATGTCTGGGTGGTGGCTGTTCTAATTTATACTTCCAACAGGAGCATTAGAGTGCCTACTCCCCATTTTCCTTGCCAATACTTTGAGTTATCAATTTTTTTTTTTTTCATTTTCACCAATCTGATTATTTTAGCTTCCACTGTATTATCATAGAGGTTACTTTTTTTTTTTTCTTCCTTACTTGTTTGCTGGCCACTGGAGTTTCATTTTCATTTTCTGTGCACTTTCATTATTTATATATATTCCTTTGCCCATTTACATACTAGGCTGTTTCTTGCTTACTGATTTGTAGTTCTATTATGATCTTCGTCAGTCATGTTTTCTGCAATTACATAAGCTCCAGGAGGGCAGAGATTTCTGTTTTGTTCACTGCCATATCCTAGTAAGAACAGTGCCTAGTACTCAGTTGGTGCTCAGTGACTACTGAATGGATGTAAAAAGTATCTCTCCCCCTTCTGTTGTATGTCTTTTAACTTTATTGAAAGAAGCAGCTAACAGGGTAAAGAGCAAAGGCTCTGGAATCAGACTGCGTAGGGTCACATCTCAGTTCTTCTGTTCTACCTGTGTAAGCGTGAGTCAGTTATGTAACCACTCTGTCCTCATCTATAAAACTGGTGGAACACCAAAAAAAAAAAAGAGTGGAACAACAATACCTGCATCTCAAAGGATTTTTTTCTTTTTAAGGATTAACTTTTAGCTGTTATTTTATCACAGTGAAGTTTTAAGTTTTACATCTTGCTGAAGATTTGCCTATTTTATGATTCTTATTTTTATGAAATGCTTATCAAGAAAATCTTCCATCCTGAGGCATTTTTCTAACATTTCTAAAAATTTGTATTTCTTACATTCAGGTCTTTAATCAATTTAGAGTTTACAATGGTATGAGGTAAGAATTTAATTTTACTTTTTCCATATGGAAAGCCAATTACCTCAGAACTATTTACTAACTTTCCCTATCAGTCTATAATTGTTGTTGTTGTTGTTATGTGCCAAGTCGCCCCCCACTCATAGCGACCCCTCCTTGGGTTTCCGAAGCAGTATCACTACGGAAGTAGGATTGCCCAACCTTCCTTCCGAGGAGTGGCTGGTGGGTTTGAACCGCCAGCCTTCTGATTAGCAGTCAAGTGCTTTAGCCACTATGCTACCAGAGCTCCTTCAGTCTATAATATCATCCTTTTATATACTAACTTCCCATATACTCATGTGACCTGGAAGGTCTCTAATCTGTTCCACTGACCTTTTTTGTCTCTTCCTACACCAATGCCAGACTGCTTTAATTATTATCACTTTATACTAAGTTTTAATATCCAGGCAGAAGTCCTCACACCTTGTTCTTCCTTAACTGGTCTATGCTTAAGGCCACTGTTTTTCCATATAATTTTAGAATTTATCAAATTCTACTAGAATAAAAATCCCATTGGGCATCTCCACCAATGTACTTTCTGGGGAGCGCTTCAATTTCCACTCATAAGTACAGGATATTTAAGATCAGGAGGGATACCATTTAGGCAAATGTTATAATCATTTCACATTTTAACCATTTCAAACAAACAAAAACTTTTAGAACCTAAGCTTAAGGTTAGAAATAAATCTTCAATTCATTTCAAAAAACAAACCAGTCATTGGCTGCACTTAGAGACAAACTGTTATAAAGACAGTGCTAACAAGAACTTTCCAGCTGCCCCACAGTGTAATTAGAAAACACATATAAGTGTGACAGACTTTTGTTCTCCCCAAAGCTCAAGGCTACATCTCAAACTGTCTAACTACTCCCTCTGACAGTGCAAATTCATGAGATCCCAGGCCACATTATTTGTTTTGTTAATCTCTACCCCAGCACTATTACAGGGCTTAGACTATAACAACAACAACAACAATCAAACCCACTGCCATCAAGTTGATTGTGAATCATAGAGACCCCCACTGTGTTTCCAAGGCAGTAAATTTTTACCCAAGTAGAATGCCCCATCTTCCTTCTATGGAGTGGGTGGTGGATTTGAACCACCAACCTTCTGGTTAGCAGTCAAATGCTGTAGGCACTGCACCACCAGAGCTTTAAATGTAATATTTGTTAATCAATTGATTGAATCAACCAATCAAGCCACCTCCAATCTTTATGACATCTTGGATGTCCACTATTTTTACAGGTATAAAGACCGATAACTATTATGAAACACATCATCCAAGTTAACTGCTAAGGGGCTTCTACCAAACTGTGTTAAGTTGTTGCAAACACTATCACAAGGGGGTATAGCAAAAAAAAACCTTTAGGCCCCTGCCTCCAGGACTCCAAAGGCACACTACACATCACCATATATATCTTCCTTCCTTAAATAATGTTATGTTGTTCTGTGTTTTGTTTTTTTTTAATGCATTTTATTTAAATATAATTTATGCACAGTGAAATACACAAAACTAAAGTGACATGGGTCAATGCATTTTTTTGGGGGGGGCAGTGTTTCCTCCCCTCCCCTCCCACCCGTTGTTGTTGTTGTTATGTGCCGTCGAGTCAAACCTGACTCATAGAGAACCCCTCCCTCCTTGGATTTCTGAGGCAGTATCACTACGGAAGTAGGATTGCCCAACCTTCCTTCCGAGGAGTGGCTGGTGGGTTTGAACCGCCAGCCGTCTGGTTAGCAGGCAAGTGTCTTAGCCACTATGCTACCAGAGCTCCTCCTCCCACCCATGGCAACCAACAAAGAAAGTTTCCCTGCATATATAAACCTTTCCTTGACCCTCCACAACAATGAACTAATACTATATTTGTCCTTCTGTGACTGACTTATTTCACTCAGCATAATATCCTCCAAGTTCATCCATATTATGCAGTGTTTTACAGACTCTATATTATTTTTTATTGTTGAATAGCATTCCATTGTGTGTACGTACCATAGTTTGGTCATCCACTCTTCCGCTGATGGGCATATAGGTTGCTTCCATCTTTTTGCTATTGTAAATAGTGCTGTGATGTACATGAGTGTGCATATATCTGTTCCTGTCCTGGCTCTCACCTCTCTAGGATATATACCTAGTAATGGGATTGCTGGGTCAAATGGTATCTTCAATTCGATCTGTTGCTATGTTTTTAAATGTACTGGTTCCTTACTAAGAGTCAGGTACTTCAACTATAAAACACTCCCCATATAATCCTCAACAATGACTTTATAAGGATGATACTGCCATCATCCCCATTTTATAGGTGAGAGCTCCAGAGCTGAGCAATTTGTAACTTACGCAAAAGATCACTTAGCTAGAATGTGGCAAATGTGGTGTTCAAACTCAGGTCTGCCTAAATTCAGTCTGTGATCTTAATCACCAAGCAATACTAGTTTTTTGTTTCTCTCTCCTTTCATCTTCAGTTGCAAAGCACTTTTATCCTGTAGAAGATGCTCAACAATTACTGTTGGACAATGAGCGCATATTATTAGCTCTTCTCATCCTTCTCAGTGGTTAAGTCTCCCCTTGATACCTTCCTTCTGCAGGTGAGTATCTCAAAGACCAGTAACCACATTTGCTATGAATCAGAATCAATTCGATGGCATTGGGTTTTATTTTAAGCTTTTCCCAAGAAATTTTAATGCAGTCACTTCATCAGTTTGTAATATTTCTTCTCTCATCACCTCCACTGAGGGGCAGTTGTATCATCATGCCAATTTTACAGGTAAGAAAACAGACACAGAGTGGTTAAGTAACTGACCCAAGGTCACACAGGTAGCTAGTAGAAGAAATGGGATGTGAACCTAGATGGTCTGATTCCAGAGCCTTTACTCTTTACCATGTTAGGTGCTTCTTTAAAAAAAATTAAAAGGCCAACCACATAATGGGAAGAGATACTTTCTTTACCTATTTAATAAACAGTTACTGAGCACAACTAGGTATTAGGCACGGTTCTAAGGATATGCAGGTGAAATCTGAATTAATAATCTAAGATTGGGAGGCTGAGAAGTTGTCTTCAACCAACTGGCATAACTCCATGTCAATTAATAGTTCAATAATATACTGTAATGAGTTTCTTAAAGAGGCATGCAAACAAAAAGGTTTCTGGTGATCACACTAGCTGTATTTTCTAAGGGGGGGTCAGAGAAAAAGTAGGCTACCTGATCCATTCTTGGTTGCAGGGGAGACCACAGTGGCTAACGGCTCTAGGGAGCAGAAAACAATGGCTCACTTTTACTCTCTAAAATACCACTAACCATAACACTTTAGTTCACAACATACTTTAATAACCTCTAAATTATTAACCTCACCCCACAGGGTCTTCAATATCATTTATGGTCTTCCTTTCTGAGCAAGAGGAGCCCTGACGGTGTAGTGGTTAAAGTACTCGGCTACTAACTGAAAGGTTTGAGTTTCAAACCCACCAGCTACTCCGTGGGAGAAAGAAGAGGGAGCTTGCTCCCGTAAAGATTACAGCCTTGGAAACCCTATGGGGCAGTTCTACTCTGTCCTACTGGATAGCTATGAGTCAGAATCAACTCAGCAGCAGTGGGTTTGGATTTTAGTTTTTCTGAGCAAAGGCAGGCCTGTCATTTCTTAAACAGGATGTCCCAAAATTTATTACTGGGCTGTGATAAAAAGAAAGCAGAAGAAATTTGCCTCATGCAAAGTTTTTCAGACTTATAAACATCTGTTCACAGAAATGGACAGTATTCCCCAGGCTTCCTCAGAGTACCCCAGGTGTTTCCTTCCTCAGAGCTGGCAAAGGGGAAGTACTTTTCAATCCTTTTTTTAAAAAGAAATGGAAAGCACATTTTCCCCATAAAATGTGTTCAGTAACCAAATGATACACTTCCTTCCAACTAACTTTGGAAAGCCTATTTATTTTTCACACATAATTGGGGAGACTCTAAAGCAATACAATGTCTAGGAAAGACCTGGAAATATGTAGAAAATCAAACATGCATTTATACTTTAGCCAGCAATTCCACTTTTAGAAATTTATCCCAAAGATGCACTGGTAAAAATACAAACTGGCTCATGCATAAGGTTACGCAGTACAGCACTATTATTAAAAGACTGGAAACAACCCAATGTATATCTGTGAGAGATTACATAACCCAGGGTACACCCACACAGTGAGATACTATTCAGCATAAAAAGGAACAAGAAAGAGCTCTATGATCTGAAACATATATCATTAAGTGACAAAAGCAAAGTATAGAATAATTAGAATACTACCTTTTGTGAAAAGGGACAATAATATAGACATGAAAGAAACCAAACCCACTGCCATTGAGTCGATTCCAACTCACAGCAACCCCAACAGTGTTTCCAAGGCTGTAAATCTGTATGGAAGTACATTGCCTCATCTTCCTCCCACAGAGTGGCTGGTGGGTTTGAACTGCTGACCTTCTGATCAGCAGCCAAATGCCTTACCCACTGTACCACCAGAGCTCCTATCCACATATATATCTGTTAATAATTTGCAAAAAGAAATACTGAAGATAAGCTGAAAACTAATTTCAAAAATAGCTACTAGTGGTGGAGGGAGAAAATAGTCTGAAAAGGAGAGGGATAAAATGGGACTTCTCTGAATACACCTTGTGATAAAGGTTTCACTGTGAAAAACATGAATGTCTTTTACATATTCAAAAAAAGGTAAAGAAAAAAAAAAGCAAACCAATCCCTGTAGGAACTGCTAACAGACAAATACATCAAACTGTTTACTAAATTGGTGATAAAACCACAAAGGGAAAAAAAAGACTTATTTCCAGTGACTTTACAACATGAAATTCTAATTATATATCATTAGTGGGAGAAATAGAGCAGTTAGGAAATCTTAAATTCCATTCAGTATTCTAAACAGTTAATATTGATATTACTGTGAAACTTTTACATACAGTAAGATAATACAGGGAGCTCTGGTGGCATAGCACATAAGGCATTTGACTGCTAACCAGAAGGCTGGCGGTTCAAACCTACCTGCCACTCCTCAGAAGGAAGGTTGGACAATCTACTTCTGTAGTGGTATCACCTCGGAAACCTAAGGAGGGGTCGCTATAAGTCAGATTCGACTGGATGGCAGTAAGTTTGGGGGTTTTAGGATAATATAAATAAGTAGTTAATAAATACTATTAGAAACCAAAGTTTTCAGTTTATAAAAAAAATATTGAAGTGTAAAAGAGGTAAAAATTCTTTTATATTAAACCTGAATTGGACTGTAGAACTACAATTTATGAGAGTTATAAACGTCAAAGGATAAAAAAGGCTCTGACAATGCAGATAAAGTGCAGCCATTTAAAAAAAAAAAAAAA
>NW_006921615.1:18476347-18502655 GCF_000298275.1 Orycteropus afer afer
GTAACTCAGTCAATTGACATAACAGAGTTCACAAAGATAATGTTCTACATCCTAGTTTGGCAAGTACCATCTGGGGTCTTAAAAGCTTGCGAGCAGCCATCTAAGATACAACTATTGGTCTCTACTCTCTGGAGAAAAAGAAAATGAAGTAAACAGAGACTAAAAAGAAATTAGTCCATAGGACTAATAGCCCACATGAACCATGGTCTCTTCTAGCCAGAGACCAGAAGAACTAGCTGGTGCTCGGCTACCACAACTGGAATATTCTGGCCAGGGACACAAAAGAGTCCTGGATAGAGTGGGAGAAAAATGTTAAACAAAATTGAAATTCCTAAAACAAGCAGAATTACTGTACCAATAAAGACTAGAAGAACACCCAAGATTATCACCCTAAGACACCCTTTGAACTTGGAACTGAAGCCACTCCCAGAGGTCACCTTTCATCCAAATACACTGGCTTACAAAATGAACAGTATCACCCATGAGTAATATGCTCCCTTAAACAATCAACTGTATGAGACCAATGGCTAACATTTAGCCAAAAGCAAAGATAAGAAGGCAAGGAGGGACAAAGAAGTCAGATCAATAGAAACAGCACAAACAGAATGAATTAATGAGAATGCTGACACATTGTAAAAACTGTAACCAATGTCTTAAAACAATTTGTATAAAAATTGTTAAATGGAACCTAATGTGCTGGACCAATAAGCAACATTACCGTGAATGGAGAAAAGATTGAAATACCTGAATCCACAATCAACACTCAATGGAAGCAGCAGTCAAGAAATCAGACGATGTACTGCACTAGGCAAATTTGCTGCAAAAGACCTCTTTAAAGTATTTAGGAGCAAATATGTCACTTGGAAGATGAAGGTGTGTCTAACCTAAGCCATGGTATTTTCAAACACCTCATATGCATGTGAAAGCTGGACAATGAATAGGGAAGACCAAAGAAGAGTTGATGCTTTTGAATTGTGGTTTGGTGAAGAATACTGAAAATACCAACGACGCCAGAAGAACAAACAAATCTGTCCTGGAAGAAGTGCAACTGGAATGCTCCTTGGAGGTGAGAATGGCTAGACTTAGTCTCACCTACTTTGGTCATGTTGTCAAAGGGACCATTCCCTGGAGAAAGAGATGATGCTTGGAGAGTCAGCAAAAAAGGGGAAGACCCTCAACAAGATGGACTGACACAGTGGCTGCAACGATGGGCTCAAGTATAGCAAGGATTGTGAGGATGGCACACGACCAGGCAGTGATTTGTTCTGTTGTACACAGGGACACTATGAGTCAGAGGCAACACTGTGGCATCAAACAACAACAGCGTGCTATACAAACTTTCACCTACAACACAACACAGTATTTTTTTTTAAAAAGAAACTTGAAATACATTTGGATTCTGATTTGAACACATCAACTATATTAGGCATTTTTGAGACAATCATAAAAGTATGATTTTGGAGTAGGGAGTAGAAAACAAATGAAATTTACTTAGTTTAATAGAATAATGAGGTAATCATAAACTGGTTATGAAAAAAAAGTCTACATTTTTTAGAGATGCATACTCTATATATATAAGTGATTTCTATAAGGTTGGTTGGCCAATGTTATTTTCACTACCTTTTTAATGTCTCAAATTTTTCATTAAAAAGAAAAAAATTATACTTAACCCCTGTTGTAAAATGATGTTATTGTTCTACGGTACTTCATTAAAAGTTACCAATATGACAATTGGTTTTGTTATAGGTCTACCTACAAATGTGACACTCTTTCTATGTCAAAAAAAATATGGTTGTACAAGGAGGAGAGAGATTAGGACTCTCATATACTGCTGGTGGGCCTATAAAATGTTACAACCACTGTGGAAATCCACATGGCGACTCCTTGAAAAGTTGAAATCAGAAATACCATTTAATGCAGCAATCTCATTACTAGTTATATATCCTATAGACGTGAAAGCCAAGATATGAACAAATACATGCACATCCATGTTCATCACAACAGCAAAGAGATGGAAACAACCTAAATGCTCATCAACAGAAAAATGGATAACCAACTATGATGTTGTTGTTGTTAGGTGCCGTCGAGTCGTCTCCAACTCACAGCGACTCTACACACAGCAGAATGAAACACCGCCCAGTCCTGCGCCAGCTCCGTGATCCCTGCTATACTTGAGCCCATCGCCACAGCCAATGTGTCAATCCATCTCCTTGAGGGCCTTCCCCTCTTTTGTCGACCCTCCACCTTACCAAGCATAACATACTTCTCCAGGGAATGGTCCCTTCTGACAACATGACCAAAGTACAGATGAAGTCTGGCCATTTTCGCTTCCAAGGAGCATTCCGGCCGCACTTCTTCCAGAACAGATTTGTTAGTTCTTTTAGCAGTCCATGGTACTTTCAACATTCTTTGCCAGCACCACAACTCAAAAGCATCAAATCTTTTTCAGTCTTCCTTATTCATTGTCCAGCTCTCATATGCATATGAGGTGATTGAAAATATGGCTTGTGTCAGGTGCACCTTAGTTCTCAAGGAGATATCTTTGCTCTTCAGCACTCGAAAGAGACCCTTTACAGCCAATGTCCCCAGTGCTATACATCGTCTAATGTCCTGATTACTGCTTCCATTGGCGTCTATTGTAGAACCAAGCAATGTGAAGTCTTTGACAACTTCAATCTTTTCTCCATTTATCATGATGGTGCTTATAGGTCCAGTTGTGAGGATTTTTGTCTTCTTTATATTGAGGTATAATCCATACTGCAGACTGTATTCTTCAATCTTCATTGGTAAGTGCTTCAAGTCATCCTCACTTTCAGCAAGCAAAGTTGTGTCGTCAGCATATTGCAGACTGTTAATGATTCTTCCTCCAATCTTGACACCACGTTCTTCTTATAGTCTTCATATAGTCCAGCTTCTCAGATTATTTGCTCATACTGAATAAGTATGGTGAAAGGATACAACCCTGACGTATCCCTTCTTGATTTTAAACCATGCAGTGTTCCCTTGTTCTGTTCAAACGACAGCCTCCTCATATAGGTTCCTCATGAGTACAACTAAGTGTTCTGGAATTCCCATTCTTCTCAATGTTATCTACAATTTGTTATGATCCACACAATCAAATGTTTTTGCACAGTCAATAAAACACAAATAAACATCTTTCTGGTATTCTTTGCTTTGAGCCAAGATCCATCTGACAACAGCAATGATACCCTTTCTTCCACATCCTCTTCTGAATCCAGCCTACACCTCTGGAAGTTCCCTGTCAATATACTGCTGTAATTGTTTTTGAATTATCTTCAGTAAGATTTTACCTGCATGCGATATTAATGATATTGTTTGATAATTTCCACACTCTGTAGGATCACCTTTGTGGTGGTGAATTTTGTGTGTCAACTTGGTTGGGCCTGGTTAAGTGGCTGGGCAGCTGAATGTAATTATTCCCCATAGTGAGAATGGTAATTAGCTCCATGGTGGAATCTATTGCAGCAGCTGAGTAGCTACTTCTGGTATGTGGTCTGCTTCCTGTATATAAGAAACAGCTTTGAGAAGGGTCTCCAGCTTATGGCATGCTTGAACCCTGCGTGTAGCCGTGTCATTGTTCTGCAGCCTGCGATACTCTGCCAACTTTGGGACTTTTCAATAGACTTGAGTTAATAGCCTGCCATGTGTTTTGGTAACATCGGGACTGTGCCATTTTATTTTTCAACCTTAGCTTGTTAGCCTCAGCAGCCAGTAGTTGCCTGAGTGAAGAGATGCCTCTAGCTTCAGTGGGCCGGGAGCAAAAAGCAGAACTGATGTCCAAGGTCGAGGGGCTTTCATACAGCCCCTAGAACCTGGCACTTTGAACTTGGACTTAAAGCCTCCAAACTGTGAGAGAATAAACTCCTGTTTGTTCAAGCCATCCCATTTGTGGTATATTGTTGTCAGAGTGGTACTAGGTAACCAGAACAACCTTACTTTGCAATGGATACAAATACAAATCTCTTCCAGTCAGTTGGCCAGGTAGCTGTCTTCCAAACCTCTTGGCATAACCAACTGAGTGCCTCCAGTGGGGCATCCATTTGTTGAAACATCTCAATGAGTATTCCGTTAATTCCCATTGTTCTTCGCCAATTCCTTCAGTGCAGCTTCGACTTCTTCCTTCAGTACCACCAGTTCTTGATCATATGCCACCTCCTGAAATGGATAAAGATAGACCAGTTCTTTTTGGTACAGTGACTCTGTGTATTCCTTCCATCTTCTCTGGATGCTTCCTGCACCATTCAATATTTTGCCCACAGACTCTTTCAATATTGCAACCTGAGGCTTAAATTTTTCCTCAGTTCTTTCAGCTTGAGAAATGCCGAGCATGTTCTTCCCTTTTGGTCTTCTAACTACAGGTCTTTGCACATATCATTATAGTAACTGGCTTTGTCTGTTTGAGCTGCTCTTTGAAATGTTCTGTTCAGCACTTTTATCTTGTCATTTCTTCCATTTGCATTAGCTACTTTCCATTCAAGGGCAAGTTTCAGAATCTCTTCTGACATCCATTTTGGTCTTTTCTTCTTTTCTCATCTTTTTAATGACCTCTTGCTTTTTTCATGGATGATGTTCTTGATGTCATCCCACAATTCTTCTGGTTTTCGGTCATTGGTGTTCAATGCATCAAATCTATTCTTTAGATGGTCTCTAAATTCAGAAGGGTATATTCAAGGTCATATTTAGGCTCTCATGGACTTGTTTTAATTGTCTTCAACTTCAAGTTGAACTTGCATATGAGCCTGGTCTGTTCCACAATCAGCTTCTGGCTTTGTTTTGGCTGAAGATGTTGAGTTTTTCCACTGCCTCTTGCCACAGATGCAGTCCATCTGATTCCTGTGTACTCCATCTGGCGAAGTCCATGTGTATAGCCACCATTTGTATTGTTGAAAAAATGTATTTGTAATGAATAAGTTGTTGATCTTGCAAAATTCTATCATGAGATTTCCAGCATTATTTCTGTCACCAAGGCCAAAATTTCCAACTGCCAGTGATTCTTTTTTGTTTCCAAATTTTGCATTCCAGTCACCAGTGATAATTAACACATCTTGATTGCACGTTTGGTCAATTTCAGACTGTAGAAGTTGATAAAAATCTTCAATTTCCTCATCTTTGGCTCTGGTGGCTGGTACATGAATTTGAATAAGAGTTGTATTAACTGGTCTTCCTTGTAGGCATATAGATATTATTCTATCACTGACAGCATTGTACTTCAGGACAGATCTTGAAACATCCTTTGTGATGATGAATAGCACGCCATTCCTCTTCAAATTGTCATTCCTAGCATAGTAGATCATATGGTTGTCTGATTCAAAATGACCAAAACCAGTCCATTTCAGCTCACTAATGCCTAGGATATCAATCTTTATGCATTCCATTTCATTTTTTACAACTTCCAATTTTCCTAGATTCATACTTCATACATTCCATGTTCCTATTAATGGATGTTTGCAGCTGTTTCTCCCCAATTTGAGTCGTGCCATGTCAGCAAACGGAGGTCTCGAAAGCTTTACTTTATCCATATCAGTAAGTTTGGTTCTACTTGGATGATGCAGCTCTTTACTAGTCATATTTTGAAAGCCTTCTGACCTAAGGGGCTCATCCTCCTGAACTGTACTGGATAATGTTTCTGGGCTATTCATAAAGTTGAGCAGTAGACTCATGTAGAATCAGACAGTGTTTCTCTGCTATTCATAAGGTTTTCCCTGGCCAATTCTTTGAGAAGTGGACGGCCTCTTCCTTCTTCCTAGTCTGTCTCAGTCTGTCAGCTGCATTGAAACCTGTGTACCATGTGCAATCCTGCCAGCACTTGAAACACCGGTGGCACAGCCTCAAGCCTCACAGCAACATGCAAGCCACAACAGTACGACAAAATGACACTCAAGTTTGTTTCCCTTAGCTGTTTGAAACTTCTCTGCCCTCCCCTTACCTGGATCCCTGGCTGCTGCTCTGCTCTGTCATCCCCTCTGGCTTCACTTTCCCCCACTAAACTATGATACATACACACAATGGAATATTATGCAACCCTGAAGAATAATGTAGAATCTGCAAAACATTGCATAATGTAGATGAACTTGGAGGACTATGCTGAGTGAAATAAGTTAATCACAGAAGTACAGATACTGTATTGGTTCACTATTGTAAAAAGTCAAGGAAAAGTTTACATATGGAAGGAAACTTTCTCTGTTGGTTACCAGGGTTGGGAGAAGAGAGGAGGGAACACTGCTAGACAGGTAGAGACAAGTATTGATTTGCGTGAAGGGAAATGCAATATACCAAAAGGGATTGACCAAGGAAAAGGAAGACACAAAGAGGTACACAAGAGGTACAGACAACAAAGATAAACCTTTTTACATATACAATACTGTGTGATCAGTGATAACAAACATTAACCTATCAGTAAATAGATGGCTAGACAAGCTGAATGATCAGGTATGTGTAGGTAAAAGGGAATATATCCATGAACACATAAAAGGTTGGCAGAGGATATTTCTACATATGTATTTGTACGTGCTGCAAGAAATGTCCACTTGTATAATAGAGCTAACAAGAGGCGAAGTTGTAACATCTTAGCCACAGCCAGCCACACTGAAGAACAAGTAGTTGGACCTGTGGGTTCGGGTATGTGGTCGCAGGGGACATCAAACTCAAATGGCATAACATACTACACAAAATCTCTGTTCTACATCCTACATTGGTGAATGAAGACTGGGGTCTTAAAAGCTTGTAAGCAGCCATTTAGATGCAACAATGGGACCCTCCTCATCCAGAGCAAAGAAGAATGAAGAAAACCAAAGACACATGGAAATAATTAGTCCAAGGGACTAGTGGACCATGCAAACCTCAGCCTATATGAACATGAGACCAGAACTAGATGGTGCCTGGCTACCACTGTCAACCACGTGGGAAGGGATCGATAGAGTGGGAAAACAATGTGGAACAAAACCCAAAATCATAAAAAAGACCAGGTTTACAGGTCTGATAGAGCCTGGCAAGACCCCCTGATACTACGGGCACTAGTTACCCTTCAGTTCTAGAACTGAACTCACTCCCGTGGCTTCTAGTCAAACAACAGACAGGTATATAGCATGAACATGTATATTAGGTAGATACACACCTTAGAATGATCAATCATGGAAGAACAGAGGGCAGTATTTGCTCATGGTGATAGCTCAGGGGGCAGAAATGAATGGGAAAGAAGGACACAGGGAAGAGTTAACTACAGAGAGGAAGTGGAAAGGGAGCTGCTATACTGTGGGGAATTGCAGTCAATGTCATGAAACAAAATGTGTAGGAACTGCTGTATGGAAAATGAATATGCTCTCTAAACTTTCACTCAAATTAGAATTAAAAAAATTATATATATATATGGTTGTTTAAAAAAAACTTATAAACAAAGTTTATCCAAAAATTCACATAAGGAGACTTCCAGTGAGACAGCAGAATAGGCAGACAAGCCACACAGACCCTCTTCAACAAAGAAAAGAGAAACCAACTCACACAGATACAGAAGATAATCCTGGAGTCCTGAGCTTTGAGAAGAAGGTTGCAGTAGTGGATTGAACACCAACTAGAAGAAGAACCTGAATGAAAACAGTGAGTAACAAGACAAACAGAGCAGTGGACTGTCAGATATCCTGATGGCACAGACTGCCTGAATATTTCCAAGTGGTGTTAGGACCTGAGAATTAACCTAAAACTTGGCCCTGCTCACCAAGGGCTCCAAGGATGACTGAGCTAGTGGCTGATGACTAAACATGGAAACAGCAAAGGAGGAGATAAACTGAACTGTAGACTTTTGGCTGTCCGGAGGGCACAGCCATTTTGAATATTTACAAGCAGGACCCATTTTGGATCTTTAAAGCAACAGCATTCTCATTCAGATGCCAGGGATCTACAAAAGGCTCCATTTGCCAAGGACAGCGTAGACATACGAGAGGCTGATAACTGGAAAGGAGACACGTGGCGAGTATATAAGTGCTGTCAACTAGTGAATAGAAGA
Organism: Orycteropus afer afer; assembly: GCF_000298275.1. Taxonomy (NCBI): domain Eukaryota; kingdom Metazoa; phylum Chordata; class Mammalia; order Tubulidentata; family Orycteropodidae; genus Orycteropus; species Orycteropus afer. The sequence goes on from NW_006921615.1 coordinate 18,484,368, forward strand.
GCACAGTACCCTGCTTACTCAGATAACATCCAAACCTAACAAAGAAAGTGAAAATCCTGGGTGAATCACTCCAACATAAAATCACCAATTAAATATAAACATGAAAATATCACAATGTCTTGGAGAAAACAGACCATCACACTCCACATAAAAAAGCAAAATAAAGCAGGAGAAACAAGGAACCAGAATACAGACCCAGAATACATCCCTGAGGAAGAAGCAGCATTGGAACACCCTGATAAAGAATTCAAAAGAATTATAGTTAGGTACCTTCAACAGACTGAGAGAAAGATTAAGGAAAACACTGACAAAATTGAGGAAAACACAGAGAAAACCCTACAACAATTTTGAAAGACAATACAAGAACAAAATGACAAAATAAATGAAAAATTAGAAATGATACAAAATCTACAGACAGAAATCCAGAAGATTAATACTAAATTTTCAGAAATACATAACACATTGACTGGGCAAAGGAGTAGAATTGAATCAATGGAAGACAGAATAAGTGAGATTGAAGACAAATACCTCAATACTTCTTTGGAAATGGATTAATAGAAAAAAGATCAACACAAAAAGAAGAAAGCCTAAGGTTCATGTGGAATACAATTAAAGGAATAACCTATGTGTAAGTGGAATCTAGAACAGGAAGAGAAAAAGAAAAACACTGAGAAAATTGTCCAAAATTTGTTGGAAGAGAATTTCCCTGATACTATGAAAGATGAGAATATATCCATTCAGGAAGTCCAACAAACCCCAAACAGGATAGAACCCAAAATAAAATCACCAAGACATATCAACATCAAACTCACCAAACCAAAGACAAAGAAAAAATTCTGAAAGCAGCATGGGAAAAACAAAAAGTTACCTACAAAGGGCAACCAATAAGGCTAAGCTCTGATCTCTTGGCAGAAACCATGTAGGCAAGAAGGCAATGGGATGGTACATATAAAACTCTGAAAGAAAAAAATTTCCAACTAAGAATAATATACTTAGCAAAACTGTTCCTCAAAAATGATAGGGAAATTAGGAGATTTCCATATAAGCAGAAATTAAGGGAATTTGTTCAAACCTGACCAACCTTACAAGAAATGCTAAATGGAGTCCTTTGGACAGAGAACCAATAAAAGCAAACAACAACCAACCATTAACACACATGATGACATAACCCAAAAACCAACCTAGTTACGGAAGTATCCACAGTAAATAAAACTATGAGATTGTAAAAAGTGAACCAGAAATATCAATTGGCAAATGAGGAAAACTACAAACCAAAAAGAGGGAAAAAACTGTGTAGCTACAGAACTTCTAAATGGCATGGACGTCAAGACAACTGAAAGATAGAACAGACTGTTCTAAACTTGGGAAGAAAATTATAAATCACAGAGTAACCACAAAGAAAAATGATGAACCATCACATCAAAATAAAAAGAAGACAAGCATAAATATTTAGCAAATACTAAATCTATAGCAACGAAGGAAGTGATAACATGATTCATACACAAAATGAGCTGAGCACAGAAAATTATATGGAACAAAGAAATCAGCAACACCACATTAAAAAAACACAGCAAAATGACAGCAATAAATTCATACTTTGTCAACAATTACACTGAATGTCAGTGGATTAAATGAACCACTTAAAGAGATAGAAAGTTGCAGAACAGATAAGAAAACATAACCCATCAATAAGTCATTTACAAGAGACACATCTTAGAGACAAAGACAAAAATAGACTAAAAATCAAAGGCTGGAAAAAGATGTATCAAGCAAATGGCAACCATAAAAAAGCAGGAGTGGCAATATTAATTTCTGATCAAATTGACTTTAAGACAAAAACCACCATAAGAGACAAGGAAGGACATTATATAATGATTAAAGGATCGACTGAACAAGAGGACATAACCATAGTAAATATCTACACACCCAATGAAAGAGCCCCAAAATACATAAACCAGACTCTAACATAATTGCAAAGACAAGTAGATGACTCCACAGTCATAGCAGGAGACTTTAATATACCACTTTCAATGAAGGATAGAACAACTGGAAAGAAACTCAACAAAGATGCAGAAGAACTAAACAATACAATCCACCAACTTGATGTGCATCTACAGAGCACTTCACCCAACAACAGTACAATATACATTCTTATCCAGTGCACATGGAACATTCTCCAGGACAGACCATATGTTAGGCCACAAAGCAAGCCTCAATAAATTTAAAACATTGAAATACTGCAAAACATCTTCTCAGATCACAATGTTATAAAATTAGAAATCAACAATATGAAGATCAATGGAAAAAGAGCAAACACGTGGAACCTGCATAACATCCTCCTTAAAAATGACTGGCTAATACAATAAATAAAAAGTGTAATTTAAAAATTCCTTGAATCAAATGAGAATGAAAACACAACATACCAAAATCTTTGGGACACAGCAAAAGCAGTGATCAGAAGCCAATTTATAACGATAAATGCACACATCAAAAAGGAAAAGAGCCAAAATCAATACCTCCACCCAACATCTCCAACAAATAGAAAAAGAGCAGCAAAAATAGCCTACAGTCACCAAAAGAAAATAAATTATATAGATTCAAGCAGAAAAAAATGAAAGATAAAATAGAAAGACAATAGAAGATATCAACAAGACTAGAAGTTGGTTTTTTGAAAAGATTAATAAAATTGACAAATCACTGACAAATTTAACAAAGGAAAAGAGGGAAAGAATACAAATAACACAAATAAGAAACTAACTGGGTGATATCACAACAGAACCAACAGAAATTAAAAGGATAATATCAGGAAACTATGAAGAACTATACTCGAACAAATTTGAAAATTTAGAAGAAATGGACAGATTTTTAGAAACATACTACTTACCTAAACTAACACAGACTGAGGTAGATAATTTGAACAGACCCATAACAAAAGAAGAAATTGAACAGGTCATAAAAAATTACCACCAACAACAAACTACAGCCCAGATGGTCTCACTGGAGAACTCTACTGAACGTTGAGAGAACTGACACCAATGCTACTCAAACTATTCCAGAACATAGAAAAGGATGGAATCCTCCCAAATTCATTTTATGAAGCAAGCATAATCTTGATACTAAAACCAAGCAAAAACATCAATCAAAAGGAAAACTACAGACTAATATCCCTCATGAATGTTGTTATTGGTATGTGTCATCGAGTCAGACCCGACTCATAGTGACCCCTCCTTGGGTTTCTGAGGCAATATCACTATGGAAGTAGATTGCCCCATCTTCCTTCCAAGGAGTGGCTGGTGGGTTTGAACTACCAGCCTTCTGGTTAGCAGTCAAGTGGATTAGGCACTACGCTACCAAAGCTCCCATCCCTCATGAATATAGATACAAAAATTTTCAACAAAATCCTAGCCAATAGAACAGAAGAATGGATAACCAAACTATGGTACATACTCACAATGGAATACTATGCACCACTAAAGAATAACGTAGAATCTGCAAAACACCGCATAAACTGGATGAACTTGGAGGACATTATGCTGAGTGAAATAAGTCAATCACAGAAGGACAAATGTAGTGTTAGTTCATTATTGTAAAAAGCCAGGAAAGGCTTATATATGGAAGGAAAGTTTCTTTGTTGGTTACCAGGGATAGGATGGAATGGGAGGAAACACCGCAAAGCAAACAAAAAAAATGCACTGACCCATTTCACTTTAGTTTTGTGTATTTCACTGTATATAAATTATATTTCAATAAAATGTATTTTTTTAAAAATTCTAGGCAATAGACTCCAAGAACATATAAAAAAAATAATACAAGTATGCAAGGATGGCTCAACATTAGAAAAACAATCAACGTCATCCATCACATAAAACAAAGGAAAAGAATATGATCATATCAATTGATGCAGAAAAAGCAGTTGATAGAATCCAACACCCATTCCCAATAAAAGCTCTCAGCAAAATAGGAATAGAAGGGAAATTTCTCAACATAATAAAGGGCATATATGCAAAACCAACAGTCAGCATTATTTTCAATAGAGAGAGACTGAAACCATTCCCCTTGTGAACAGGAACCAGACAAGGATACCTTCTATTACCACTTCTATTCCACACTGTATTGGAAGTCCTAGCCAGGGCAATAAGGCAAGAAAGGGAAATCAAAGGCATCCAAATTGGTAAGGAAGAAGTAAAACTCTCCCTATTTGCTGATGATATGATCCTATATAGAAAACCCAAGAGACTGAGCAAAAAAACTATTAGCACTAATTGAGAGATTTAGCATACAGTGACAGGATACAAGATCAACATATAAAAATCAATTGGATTCCTCTACACCAACAAAGAGATTGCTGAAAAGGAAATCAATATCATTTACAATGTTGTTGTTGTTATGTGCCGTCGAGTCAGACCGACTCATAGCGACCCCTCCTTGGGTTTCCGAGGCAGTATCACTACAGAAGTAGATTGCCCCATCTTCCTTCCGAGGAGTGGCTGGTGGATTTGAACCACCAGCCTCTAGTTAGCAGTCAAATGCCTTAGGCACTATGCTACCAGAGCTCCCATCATTTACAATAGCTACCAGCAAAATAAAACACTTGGGAATAAATCTCACTGCGGCGTATTGCCTAAAGCACTTGACTGCTAACGAGAAGGCTGGTGATTCAAGCCACCAGCCACTTCTCAGAAGGAAGATTGGGCAATCTACTTCTGTAGTGATATCACCTCAGAAACCCAAGGAGGGGTCACTATGAATCAGGTCCAACTCAACGACAGTGAGAGTTTTGAGGGACAGAAAAGACCTGTACAAAGAAAACTACAAAACACTACTTCAAGAAACCATAAGAGATCTACATTCTACATAAATGGAAGAACATAGTTGTGGACAGGAAGACTAAACACTGTGAAAACGTCAATACTACCCAAAGCAATCTACATTCAATGCAATTCAAATCCAGATCCCATCAACATTCTTTAAGGATACGGAAAAACCAATCACTAATTTTAAATGGAAAGGAAAAAAACTTCGGATAAGCAAAGCACTATTGAAGACAAGAACAAAGTAGGAGGTCTCGCACTCCTGGATCTCAAAACCTACTATAAAGCCACAGTAGTCAAAACAGCCTAAGGCACTTGACTGCTAACCAGAAGGCTGGTGGTTCAAACCTACCAGCCACTTCTCAGAAGGAAAATGGGGCAATCTATTTCCGTAGTGATACTGCCTTGGAAACCCAAGGAGGGGTCGCTATGAGTTGGATCCAACTCCACGGCACATAACAACAACAGTCAAAACAGCTGCGTTTTGGTACAACAGACACATAGACCAGTGGGAGACCCAGAAACAGATCCATCACCCTATGGTCAGCTTATCTTTGACAAAGGACTAAAATCCATTACATGGGAAAGAGATGGTCTCTTTAATGAATGGTGCTAGCAAAACTGGATATCCATTTGCAGAAAAATGAAACAAGATCTGTACCTCACACGATATACAAAAACTAACTCCAAATGGATCAAAGACTTAAATGTGAAACCCAAAACTAGTTCCTCAAGGGAAAAAAAGGGGCAAATTTAGGGGCCCTAATTTATGGTATAAACAGACTGTCAAGCATAACCCAAAATGCACAAACAGCAAAAGATAAACTTGATGAACGGGACCTTTTAAAAACTACATTTTTATGTGCTTCAAAAGACTTCTCAAAAAAAGTAAAAAGAGAACCTACAGATTGGAAAAAAGTATTCTGCAATGACATATCTGACAAGGGACTTACTTCTAAAATTTATAGGAAAACACTTCAACAACAAAAAGTCAAACAATCCAATTAAAAAATGGGCAGAAGACATGAATAGACACTTTACCAAACAGAATATTCAGGCAGGCAACAAACACGTGAAGAAATGTTCACAATCATTAGCCATTGTTGTTGTTGTTATGTGTTATGTGCCGTCGAGTCAGACCTGACTCATAGTGACCCCTCCTTGGGTTTCCGAGGCAGTATCACTACAGAAGTAGATTGCCCCATCTTCCTTCCGAGGAGTGGCTGGTGGGTTTGAACCGCCAGCCTTCTGGTTAGCAGTCAAGTGCCTTAGCCACTATGCTACCAGAGCTCCCTCATTAGCCATTAGAGAGATGCAAATCAGAACAACAATGGATACCATCTGGCCCCAGCACTAGTAACAAAGTTCAACAAGACAGAAAATAACAAATGCTGGCCAGGATATGGAGAGATTGAGACTCTCTTACACTGCTAGTGGGACTGTAAAATGCTACAACGACTGTGGAAAGCAGTATGGCAATTCCTTAAAAAGTTGGAATTAGAAATACCATTGGATCCAGCAATCCCATTATCAAGGACAAGAACAGATATATGCACACCCATGTTCACCACAGTACTACTTGTAACAGCAAAAAGATGGAAACAACCTAGGTGCTGATCAACAGAAGAATGGATAGCCAAACTGTGGTACGTACACACAATGGAATACTATGCAACACTAAAGAATAACGTAAAACCTGCAAAACACTGCATAACGTGGATGAACTTGGAAGACATTATGCTGAGTGAAGTAAGTCAATCACAGATGGACAAACACTGTATTAGTTCATTATTGTAAAAAGTCAAGGAAAGGTTTATATATGGAAGGAAACTTTCTTTGTTGATTACCATGGAAGGGAGGGGAACACTTGCAAAAATAAAAAAACAAACAAAAATTCACTTAATAGTTGTAGACTATTTGTTCATGAAAACTATTATTCTGCTTAACTCCCTGGGGTATTGGTTTGGAAATTAAGAAAAGTCATACTTACCTCTAAACAGGGGTCAGCAAACTGCCACTGTTGGGCCAAATCCAGTTTAACGCCCGTTTTTGTATTAAAAAAAAAAGTTTAACTGGAACATAGCCACACTCATTTGTTTACTATACTGTCTATGACTGCTACAATGACAGAGTTCAGTGACTGTAACAAAGATCATACCAAACCCCCACTGCCACTGAGTCTATTCTGACTCATAGCAACCCTACAGGACAGAGGAGAACTGCCCTATAGGGTTTCCAGGGCTCTAAATCTTTAAAGAAACACACTGCTTCACATTTCTCCCATAGAGTGGCTGGTGGCTTAAAACTGCCAACCTTCTGGTTAGCAACTGAATGCATTAATCATTGCATTACCAGAGCTCCTTACAGAAATCACAGGTCCTGCAAAGACTGAAATATTCACTATCTGGTTCTTTATGGAAAAAAGTTCGCTGACTCCTGCTCTAAGCTATCTCTTAAGCCTTCACGGGCAATCCAGGTGCCACGGGAGATGCAGCTAAAGAGAAAGGGCTTCGATTCCGAGTTCTGTTGCTTAAGCTCTCACCACATGGGGAGGTCCAAGTGAAGAAACACTGCTTTGGGCTGCATTTGATTTCATATTCCAGAAAACAGTCTTATAGACACATAAGCCTAACTCAGACTGGCATGGAGGAAAAATAACAAAAGAAAGACAAAAGATAAAAGTATAATAAAACACATGGTAATCACTCTTACTCAAGACGTCTTAGTCATCGCAACAGGTCACATACAGCATTTTTTTCTAGTTTCTCTATTTTTAACCCTAATATTATCTTCCTCAAATATGTAAATAGAAATCATACTTGTTTAAACAAACTTATTTTCTGTTTCTTCATCTAGAATATGGACCCCATATAAGGACAGAGAATTTCTATAGCCCAGCATTATACCCCCAGTGTCTAGAAAATTCTCAATATACACTCAATTATGAGTACTAGGGTTCTGTCTTATCATCACTTAACAAGTCTGAGACTCTAACAACTATTTACTCAAAAATGGTTACTGCCCTCCCCATAAGGTACAAAGCCATTAGTAGCAACACTTAGACTCTACAGGTCCTAATGCTTCTCAGTTCCTTGAGTTGTTGTTGTTATGTGCCATTGAGTCAGACCTGACTCATAGCGACCCCTCCTTGGGTTTCCCAGGCAGTATCACTACGGAAGTAGATTGCCCAACCTTTCTTCCAAGGAGTGGCTGGTGGGTTTGAACTGCCAGCCTTCTGGTTAGCAGTCAAGTGCGTTAGGCACTACGCTACCAGAGCTCCCAGTTCCTTGAGAGAACACTATAATATGGCACTTTGAATAAATCATCAAGCTGTATATTTTGGAGATAGTTAAAGAAAAAAGAGAATTTTTATTAACTTTTATATTTAAGTTTTAGATTTCAGGCTTAAGTATCTTTGGCCCAGTGCAGTGTAGTAAATTACTTAGTGTGGCTTTTCTACCCATTAAGTCTTTGTAAACTCCGAGGTGGAATTTGCCACGAGCAACTGAGGAGCTCCTGATTGCTAAAGTTGTCCACCTGGGGTATTTCTGTTGGGAGTGGCACTAAACAATGTTCTGGGAGGTTCCTGTTCTCTCAGGTGTTTAGAATTCTGATGTTATGATTGGCTAGTTTGGCCACTCTGCTGGGCTCAAAAGGAACCCTCCTAGAGGCAGAACTCTCTCTCTGCTGGTGAGGAAGGACATGCCCCAGAGAGACACGAGCTGTTGGGAAAGAGACGCAAGAGACACGAGCTGTTGGGAAAGAGACGCAAGAGACACACATTGCTGAGAGAGACACCGAGGGACACGCACTGCTGGGAGAGACACTGTGAGAGACAGCAGGCTGGGAGAGAAACTTAGCATTTTTCCTGAACTTGAATTGTAGCCTGGTGCTTCCCTAAAAAACCCCATTATCTGTGAGTTCTGTGTGGCCACGGCAGTGAATTATCGAACCAAGGAGAGAGGTGGTGGGTGCTTTGGGAGGAAGAGCTGGAAGGAGGCAGCATGTCTGGCCTTGTAGGAATAGGCCTTGGGTTACTGATAGTGACTCTGTCTTCCTCTTGTAGGATTAGAGGAGGTCAGGAGATGTGGCCTCCTTGCCCCTTTAGCAACTAGGGAAAAGATGGACTAACTAGCAACTAATCAAATTTCTGTTCTGGTTTCCAACAGGGTAAGAAGACTAAATGGTTTCTACTCTACCCTGTGAAAGGCAGAAGAGATACAAATAAGTAAAAAGAGTAGGGGAGAAGGTTGGTTTGTAGAGGGTAAAGTGAGTACTGAACTTTTCTGCATGTTGCCTAATGATAAGAGGTCAGGTGACTGAGCACCTATCCTCCCTTGCAAGGATATATTCCTTTAAAGAAGTTTATTGGCAATTTCAAAAGGGTCTAGGGAGTGGGAGGGAGGAAGTTCAAGGGCAGAACATTCTTGCCTTTTTTTCCCTTAAGAGTGTTGAGAAATAATTGAACAAGGGAGAAATGAAGAAATATATAAACATGGCTGACACTTCAAAAAGAACTTTTTAAATTAAATTAGAACAGAATTTTGAAAAAAACTCACATTTTCTTTTTTTGGTTAGAACACTTCTTGCACTGATCATCAGCCTCTACACATACAAGAAAAGAGCCCTCCTCTTAAAATCCAGCTCCTGACCTAAAGGCCTTTGAATGCCTACGGGGTAATCCCTCATTCAAACTAAATCAAATTCAAAAGCATAGTAAAATTAACTCATGCTATCCATGTCTCTGATGGAGCTCTAGTTAAAGCACTTGGGTGCTAATCTAAAGGTCAGTGGTTCAAACTCACTATGTGCTCCATGGGACACAGACGTGGCAGTCGATTTCTGTAAAGATTTACAGCCTTGGAAACTCTTTGAGACAGTTCTCTGCCCTATAGGATTACTAGGAGTCAGAACTGACTTGACAGTATGGATTTGTTTGTTTTTTTTGTACCCGTGTCTCTTACCCCAGCCAAAGTCAAAATGTTTTCCAATGATTTGGTCATGATGAGACGTTTCTTGGCACGAGTTACTGCAACATACAGTAAATTCCATTCATCCTCAGAAAATGACTCTAAAAAAGGAAAGGAAAAAATATATAGCCTCAAAAGGCTGCTTATAAAAACTTACGTTCTTATCTAAATGTTTACTACCCCTCACACCTCCCCCTCAAAACAAAACCACTCCAGATTTGTTGGCAGTATACATAAAATTTTCCTACACATACCAACTCCGAAAATAAACGAAAGCCTAACAGACTAGTGGCAGAGAATATTGAGCTACAGGTAAATCTTTGAATCTGTTCATTAGTTATTTAACATACATAATACACCAGATAAATATGGACATTCATTATCCCAGTTATCCTCAGAATAATCCTGTGAGACTAAGAAGAAACTAAAATGGTCAATCAAATAAACAAGGCCACAGCTAATCAAATGCCCAGGATCTAACCCCAAGTCTGTTGTTGCCTTTGATTGCCGTCGATTCTAAATGACAGCAACTCCATGTGTGCAGAGTAGAACTGTTCCATAGGGTTTGTAAGGCTATGACCTTTTAGAAGCAGCTTGCCAGGCCTATCTTCCTAGGCAGGTCTTGATAGATTGGAACTATCAATCTTTTGGCTAGTAGTTGAGTGCTTAACCATGTGCACCATCTAATCTGCTCCTCTCAAAACCCCACATTCTTTCCATCTCATTATGCTGTCTGTCTGGTACTACCTAATCCAATCACGATACATCCTATGTTGTCATGGGACAACCAAAGAAAAATAAACTTACAACTCTTTATTGCCTATCTTACACCTCTCTCCTGTCATTCACAATATTTAACATAGTGGTGCTCAATAAAAAGCAAATGATCTATGAATATACTACAAGCTATTAAACTGAATACTTTAGATGGGTGAATTTTATGACATGTGAATTATATCTAATAAAGCCATGTGCCCCAAAAATTAAGGATGTAAATATGTAATGACCAACAGTGCAGTGAGGGGGAGATTATAAATTAAACAAACTTATTTCTCTCTGGCCACCTCCTTTTCCCACTCTACTCCAGTATATGCTCAATACCATGTCTTTCTCTCCTTTTATGAGTATTTTCAGGAAAGGTAAGGAATTTTAGTATTTATATTTTTGTCACTCCAATGTCTGCTATGCTCCAAATTTTGAATCCATGGTTAACAGAGAGTTTTTGTTTGTTTTTCAGGAAACTTCAAATGGGTTTACTATAACATTTAAAACCAAAACAATACCACTGATGCTTCTTAGAGTTTAATAACTAGCCTGGAGTATAAACTTACATAAAACCAGACAAATGATAGAATACTCACTATTGCATCTTTTATGATTTCCTGGCCTCTTTAATAAAAGAGAGCAGATCATTTAAGCAGTGAGCAAGTATACTACATAAAAGTTTTAAAGTGTTTATGAGGCTAGGGCACCCATGTCTAATGATGAAAACTCCAAAGCTAAAGAGCAGATACATACTCTTAGAGAGGTAGAACTGTAAAGGTTTGGGTTTTCTAAAAAATATAAGAATCAAGAGTTTAGACTAGGAGTTGTTTCTTTCTTCTAGTGGATCATACCAGGAGACCAACCAATAGAAAATAAGACAGTCAAGATGAAGCATCCCCAGTCAACTCTTAATGGTTAAAACAGAAGAGTGCAAACAATTTCCTCACCAACTCGGAAGTGGGGAAGCTGTGCCAGATTATGCCGGGCACAAGGCACTTTCACAAAATCATCCAAAACATGCACGGTATCAAACTCCAAGCCTTTGGCTTTGTGCACAGTGCCCAAAATGTACTCTAGAATTAAAACAGTATGCAGTTAGATGGGTGCTTGACAGAGAAGGAAAGAAGAGAAAAAAAATTATATTCCTCCTAATATACTCTGAAAGCCCTAACTACATTCTCTTGCCCATGTGTAGAGTGTGTGGGGGGGGGGGAGGGGGGAGGGGAAGCAAAGTGGGACTACAATCAAAAAGAAAAATAGTAAATGAAAGGTAAGGGAAAAAGTAGTTGCAGGAGAGGTAGTACATCTCAGAATCCCATTCCAGAGCTCTAAATGACTATCTACTTCCTGTATTTTACAGATAAAAGGACAGAGGCCCAGAAGAGGTTGAGTGGTTTACCCAAAGTTACACACAGTGATAGAGTTACAATTAGGAAACTCTGTTTTACTGGCTTGGAAGGAGAATACAAATAAAGAGTCTCTAAAGAAGAAAGACAGCTTTACTTCCCTTTCTCTTAAACAATGCCAATAACTCAACAAAGCCGTCCTTTGTCATGTTTCATGCAGACAAGAATCACCAGAAAACCATGTGTTCCTTCTCCTGGTGGGAAGTTAAGAACTGTTTCCTTACCTGCAAAGTCCAGATCTTCTATATGGCATTTTCCTATCCTTTCCACCAGTTCTGGAATTCTGATATTATACTTCTCAACCACCGCAATCTTTGCTTCAAGCTCCTTATCCTCGGCAGCAGTCACATACCTCTTCAAGCCACTAAAGCCTTCCTTGTACACCCATCTTCTAATAAATTTGTCTTTAATAATCAGGTTTTCTAAGGAGAATATATATACAGGTTAACATGACATAAGCTGCACTAAAATACAGTGGCAAAAGATAGACATTTACAACCAACAACACAATATATCAATGGCTTTAAAGTTGGGAAATCCAGGTTCTAGTCTTGACTACATCACTAACTTGCTGTGTGTTCCTGGGCAAGTCAGTGAAATTACCTGTGCTTTAGCCTCTACATCTCCAAACTGAGGATAAAGAACCCCACCCTTGAGCTCCTTACCTACTTCACAGGGATATGAAATAGCGCTGTAATCATGAAAAGAAAAGCGCTACAGAAATGTTAGATATTATAATTGGGGTCCATGCAGAAGTTTCTGTGTATAAAGCAGCCCAGGCAGACAGAAAGATGGTGGGGAAGACAGCATAAGGGACCAATGTTAGAAAGAAACTTAGACTTCTGAGAATAGGATCCAAAAAGAGCTGTCAGTACCTCTGAGAACAGGAGGCCTCAGGCATCCCACTCTTCATAGGAAAAGAGCAACACTAGCTCTACCCTGCTCTGGAGGAAAATAAGAACACTGACTGAGAACAGCCCACTCCTTTCCCATCCCTTGTCATCTGAATGCTTCCTTCCACTGCACCAAGGCCAGCAGGGTACTCACGTTTCTTCCGTTCTTCCTCTGGCTGAAGAAGGATCCAAATATCAATGATTCTGTCCAATCCAAATGATTTAATCCCCTGAAAAAGTTTTTTTGGTGGGATTTTTGTTGTTTTTTTTGTTTTGTTGTTTGTTTTTGTTTTAACAAAACAAAGTAAATGTAGAGATGGGATTTAGAAATGAGACAATTTCCTGGAAACAGATCTCAAACTGTACCCAAAGCATAAAGACAGCAAGCAGGAAACTCCATCAAGGACAGAGTGCTAGGCTGTAATGCAGCTGAAACTCAGCATTATGCAATTCTAAGTTTTGGATGCCACCTCAAACTCTTCCTATATTTTTGTAAAAGTAAAATGCACTTTGTTTGCTCATTGATAAATGGGCAATTTAAATCTACCTTTCAAGGAACATAAAAAGATTGCAGTGAAGACTATAAATGGTACCTGAATACAAAGTACTGAGTATGATACTTACCATTGTTTCTTTTGAGGAAAGAACTATTTACTATAGGTATAGGTTATTCTACATTTTACAAGGTAAGCTCCTGGGTGAGAGGACCTGACTATATCACAGTTGACTGTAACCCAATCTACCTAAGCAGTGTTTGCTGAGCACTTTGTGCTCCAGCTCTAGCACAGAACCAGGCACTAACACAAAGAAAGAGATGACAAGGGCCCCACATACAAAAGGTTCATAATTTCTTTGAGAAGAGACACATAAACATCAACATAAAACAGAGACTAAAATAAAACAGTATACATTATAATTCAAAAGCAGATGTAATCTAATAGAACAATGCACATTATGGGCAATAAATGGATATATGAGGAGAAGAGAACAACTTACTTTTCAATATGCCTAATGTGGGTGAAGGAGCCCTCTGGTAGCATAGTGGCTAAGGCACTTGACTGCTAACCAGAAGGCTGGCGGTTCAAACCCACCAGCCACTCCTCGGAAGGAAGGTTGGGCAATCCTACTTCCGTAGTGATACTGCCTCGGAAACCCAAGGAGGGGTCGCTATGAGTCGGGGCCGACTCGACGGCAAACAACAACAACAACAATGTGGGTGAGGGAGCTCTGGTAGCATAGTGCCTAAGGCACTTGACTCTAACCAGAAGGCTGGTGGTTCAAACCCACCAGCCACTCCTCGGAAGGATAGGCAATCTACTTCCGTAGTGATACTGCCTTGGAAACCCAAGGAGGGGTCGCTATGAGTTGGGTCTGACTTGACGGCACCTAACAACAACAACGTGGGTGATATTCCAAAAGTACTATTTTCTTACAATGAAAAGCGGAATTATGCTATATTCAGTGGGTGAAATATTGTAAAGTCATTAAAGTAGCAACATGAAAGAAGATATGCTTATATGCTGAGTGAAAAATAGCATACATTTTTATGTACCCTGTAACTGCAATCATGTAAAACATATACATCTATTAAGGACAAAGACAAAAATAATTAGGAAAAATGAAAGTTATTATACAAAATACTGAGATTATGGGTGACTTTTTTCATCCTTTCACTTTCCAAAATTTCTATGACTATATAATTTTTATAAGGAAAAAAATATTTTTTGTTATGATTCATTTGCTGTATTTGTTGAGCGCCTAACACACAGGCCCTCAAAAATGGATGAATGAATATATTTTGGTCACATAACGCTGCTTCAAAGAGTTAAAAATGCCATACACATATCAGTTAATCCTCCTAACTTCCCCGTGAAACAGGTAAAGAAAAAGGCATTATTTTTATTTTAGAGGAGAGAATGAGGCACACAGAAGTTGTGACTTGCTCCAAGCCACACAAAGTTAGTGACAGAACCAGAGCTAGAACCCAGGTGTTCAAACTCAATACACTAGAGACCATTAGTACCTCCCAGCACACTGTTACCTTGGTTGTTCTATAACAATGAACAACACACAACCAAAAAATTTTCAGGTAGATACCCAACAACCAGCGGCCTCATTTATATAGTAAAAGGTAAGAAGAGCACTCATTTTTTAAAGAGTGGAAGATAAGACCTTCAGTTGCTATTGGCCTGATTTTATAGCATAATCAGAATGGCCAGGGGTAAAGACTTCAGTCACAGCTCAGCCTGCTGAAAATGGTCAAAAACTCAAATACTTTCTTGCATAATAATCCTATTTAAGTTGAAAGTTTTGATTGGATATGTTCACCTGCAAAGTTTCTGTGCATGAGGCAGTCAACAGAAATGTACTCTTACCCCAATCAAATGTATCTTTGAAGGTACTTCTCCTTCAGTCACTCGCACAGCCTCATCAAACACATTGGCGTTTGTCCGGGACAACAGGGCCACTTGCCCTTTTGTATCACCTCTAATGCCACCTTTTGGGAGAGAGCACAAACTCTATGGCAAATCAAAATAGAGAGGAAAACTAATTTTTGCTAACAAATAAAAACAGAGTAACTGAAGCCTTACTCTGATTGTTTCCTCCAACCAGAGTCTTTTTCCTTACTCTCTTGCAGACATCCAAGATAGTAGCTCCCACATAAGCTATTTCCACACCAAATCTAAAACTCTGTTGGAAAAAAAAAAAAAAGGCATTAGCAAGCCCCTCCTGATGTATTTTAGCACATTTCTATCACTGCCAAGTCCTGGTCTCGCCCAACCCAACCAGTTATTCCTGACTCACGCTACAAGGAAAGGGTATTTGGAAATTCCCACCAGTAAAACCACTTATACCTAAATGGGAGCTTGGTAATCAAAGAATGAGTGGCCCTGTTTCCCAATGTTAAAAACAGAAGCCATGGCAGTGTAGTAGTTAAAGCACTTGGATGCCAACCAAAAGGTCAGTGGTGCAAACTCACCAGCTGCTCCGTATGAGAAAGATGAGGCAATCTGCTTCCTTAAAGATTAAAGCCTTGGAAACCCTCTGGAGTAGTTCTACTCTGTGCTACAGTGTCGCTATGAGAACTGATTCAAAGGCAATGGGATCATTTGTCCCCAAACTCAAATTACAATGTTTATAATCATCTTTTTCTTATCACTGCTACCAACTTAGTTCAGAAACTCAAACTTTATGCTGAACCTCCTTGGTCTCCTTACCTCCAGTCTACTCTCTCTGTTAAATGATTCTCTGTACCTCAGCCAGATGAATCATTCCCACTTCTATTAATACATTCCCTGGCTACAAAGAAAGAAGACCTATGCATAAAGAAAAAAGTGATGAGCTCACTTTGATGATCCTTTGCAATATAGATAGTTTTTATTTCCCATTATTCCCTAACATTGACAGTAAACTTTTAAACAAACTATCCTTTTTCCAAATCAAATCTTACAAAGAACTTCAAATTATACAAAAGATTAAGAGAGGGTAGGGAGGGTTTTTCCCCTGGCCTTTGAGAGGCCTTTCAACATTAGTTTTTAATACCATTGTCTTACATAAACTAGATACAAGTGTGATCGTTATTCCATGAGCCTTCCCTGCCTTAGCTCATGTTGCTTTCCACCAGCCTAGAAGTCTTTTTCACCTATCAAAATCATTTTCTACCTTCCAAATTCAGCCCCAGACCCTACTTCCTTGATCACTCATTCCAGTAGAAAGATCCCTTTCTGCCCCAAACTTGTGGTGTTTATTAGTTTTTGCATGTATTCCTAACTTAAGACAATAGAATATTAGGTAATCTGATAATACAGTCACTAAAGTCAAAGGAAAACTAGGTCTTCAAAAAACAGTACTTTATTATTATAAAAAAGTATTCTGAATAGTGATATTTAATAGTGATATTAAATTACCAAATAAATAAATAAATGGGGAGAAGAGACAAATCTCCTTTGCAAAAGAATTCCAAATAATTTATGTAGATACTCCACCCTCAAGGAGAGGGCCACAAATCCCCATTCCTTGAGTGTGGGCTTAGTATAGTGACTTCCTTCCAAAGAGCAGAGTATAAGGGAGGGGAGGTGAAGGTAAAACTTTATACTGGAAAAACCTAACAAACACTACTTCAGCTGGGTGATCAAGGTCAATTACAACAGTTATAAATCATGTCAATAGCGTGTATCCTCCTTGATAACATGTGATGAAAATGGCACTTTACCTCCATGGTCTTCCTCCCAAAAATCTATAACCACAACCTAATCATGAGAAAAACATCAGACAAATTCCAATGGACAAACACCTACAAAATACTTGATCAGTCCTTCTTAAAACTGTCAAGATCATCAAAAACAAGAAAAGCCTGAGAAATTGCCAAGAAGAACCTAAAGACACATGAAAACTATATGTAATATGGTATCATGAATGGAAACCTGGAGCAGCAAAAGACAATAGTTAAAAACTAAGGAGATATGAATAAAGGACTTTTTTTAATAATGTTATCAACACTGGTTCATTAATTGTGGTGTATGTATCATATTAATGTAAGGGGAAAATATAGGTGGGTGGGTACAAGGGAATGCTCTGTACTATAGTCTCAATTTCTCTATAAATCTAAAGCTGTTCTAAAAATAAAGTCTATTTATTATTATTATTTATTTAAAAAAAAAAAAAACTATTCTGAGCTAATGCCATCCTAAATCACCACAGCATACAACTATTCAAGAAAATACAGCCACAGAGTAAGCTATAGGACTTTTTATAACATAACAAAACAGCACAAATTACAAAACATAGTATATAAATCCAAAACCAAACTCACTGCTGTCGAGTCGAACTTAACTCATAGCAACCCCTCCTTGGGTTTCTCAGGCAGTATCACTACAGAAGTAGATTGCCCAACCTTTCTTCTGAGGAGTGGCTGGTGGGTTTGAACCACCAGACTTCTGGTTAGCAGTCAAGTGCCTTAGGCACTATGCTACCAGAGCTCCACAAACATAACATAGTACATAATTTTTTTTAATTATGATAAATATGTATGTAACAATACATTTGTCATTTCAACATTTTTCACATACAATTCATTAGCATTATGATCATCATGTTCAACCATCACCACTATCTGTTTCCAAACTTTTCCATCACATTTAACAAAAACTCAGGTCTCCCATAAGCAATGAGTTCCCTCTCCCCGTCCATTCTGCCCACCCCTGGTAACCAGTCATAAACTTTGGTCTCTAAATACATGACCATTCTATCTATTTCATATAAGTGGATCACACAGTATGTGTCTTTTTTTGACTGACATATTCACCCAGCATAATGTTTTCATGGTTCAGATTATATACTTTAAAAAGTGACACCTGTAATGTCCTACAACTAGTACTGAGTCTCTTAAAAGCAGTGGTTTTCAAACCTCTTGGTCTCTTTTTAAATTTTTTAAACTACAAAT
>NW_006921615.1:18503318-18569973 GCF_000298275.1 Orycteropus afer afer
GAGTGGCTGGTGGGTTTGAACCACCAGCCTTCTGGTTAGCAGTCAAGTGCCTTAGGCACTATGCTACCAGAGCTCCTTTTACCATATTAGACACTAAAAAATATTTTAAAATTTTAAACACAAATTTTAAAAATACTTAATTCATTTAAAAACAATAGCTGTATTATGACAACATAAACATCTTTGAAGTAACTATAGTTTAAAAAAAATAGTGAGAACAGCACTATTCTACATTTTTGCAAATCTCTTTAATGCTTAGCTTAATAGAAGACAGCTGTATTCTCATATTTATATCTGCATTCACTCTGTTGTGACATTTGTGTGGATTGAAGTATATGAAGAATATTCAGCCTCATACAGATATGTAGCTCAAAAAGGAAGGAATGTTTAATAGCCTATTCAGATAATCAAGAATATTATTCGTTGATATTACACTGAAACTGAACAATAGTAGTTTATTAACAGTTAGTTGCAATGTGGAATCTAAAACCACATCAATAAATTTTTTGTACTCTATTTTATTAAAATCCACTGCCCTTTAAAGGGGTATTTTACCCATGCATAATTTTTTAGTATCATGCAATGGTCCTTTGGAAAATATTAGATCACTGGGTTGCACAGTTCTTCTGAATATTGACACATTTCATAACTCAGCATTTAAAAAAAAAATCCCTCACACACATTCACATCTTCATTGATCTCATTATGAAATTCTGTATGGGAAGTTGTCAAGCTCATGGTGGCAGATACAAGTTTTCCAAATTTTAAATTTTCACTTGAAAGTGAGAATTTTATCTTTGGCAACAAACACTGTCAGTTGTTTTCCTTGAAGTCACAGACTCATTTCATTCATTTTTGAGAAAATGTCATCTGACACTGAATAACCAGAATTGGTCCATCAGCTCTTGTCTCATGTAAAAATATTACAAGAAAAGCAGACAGTTCAGCTTGCAACTCAATCACAAAGGATTTTTTCCCTCAGACATTGTACTTCAGTATAAAGCAGAAATACTTGATGTGTACTTCACACTTCATCACACAAAATAGTGGAGATGCATTCAAAGGACAAGAATTATTAACAATTCCTGGTGTCTCATCAAGGACATTATTTTTTTGTCCTTTAATGACTTTATTTTTATTACATCCTGTCTTAGTCATCATCTTCTCATGTTGGATTCCAAGCTATTTATTCATGTTCTCTTTCACCAACACCCTATTGCCTTGTTTTTCTGTTTAATCTTTTATTGTGATTTGGGTGAAAGTTTACAGAGTAAATTGGTTTTTCATTCAACAATTAATACACATTTTGGTTTATGATATTGACTGTAATCCTCACAATGTAATAGCACTTTTTCCACTTCCTCCCTGTGTTTCCCATTTCCAATGGCCCTTCTTTCCTAGTCCTTCCTGCCTTCTGAGCTTTATCTCCAGGCAAATGCTGTCCTTTTGATCGTTCTAAGGGGTATGTACCTCTCTGGAACTACTGTTTACCTTATAGACCTATCTACTATTTGGCAGAAAGTTAAGCCAAAGGGGTGAGTTCAGTTCCAGGCTTGAAGGGTGACTACAGGCCATAGCCTTAGGAGTTCTACCAGAATCTATCAGCCTGGTCTTTTTTATGATTTTGAGTTTTGTTCCACATTTTTCTCCCACTCTATCCAGGATGTTCTATTGTGATCCCTTTCAAAGCACTCAGTAGTGGTGGTCAGGCACTTTCTGGTTTTTCTGGTCTCAGGGTTAAGGAAGGAAGCTGAGGTTCATGTGGTTCATGAGTTCTCTGGACTATTTTGTTTCCATGCCTTTTTGATTTTCATCACTCTTCTTTGCTTCAGAGGGGGAGAGACCAATAGCTGTACTTTAGACAGTCAGTCACTATTTACCACAGTAGGATGTAGACCATTATCTTTATGAACTATATTATGCCAATTGACCTAGCTACCCCCCAAGACTGTGGTTCTAATCCCTTAAGCCCAATGACTCATTCTCTTGAGGTGTTTGGTTATGGCTAAGAAGTTTTCATAACTTTGCCTTGTTTGTTCTACTATATGTATAGGTATATTTACAGCACAATTAAGTATATATGTAGAAATATTCACCACCAAACCTATATATGCTTGTTGATATAGTTCCATATGCTTAACCAGACCTGTTCAGCTTGCATGTATGCCTATTTATCCACTGGTAGGCTATTATTATTACTTATAACACACGACTGAGTATGTACCTTTGCTGTCTGTAACTCCTATGCACCTCTCAGTGTCTTCTTTGCCTTAGTGATATTGTGTTGATCTCCCCTTACTGTATACTGCCTTTCCCTTTACCCAAAAGGAGCTCTGGTGGCACAGCACCTAAGGCATTTAACTGCTAACCAGAAGGCTGGCAGTTCAAACACACCAACCACTCCATGGAAGGAAGATGGGGCAATCTACTTCCATAAAGATTTACTGCCTTGGAAACCCATCGGGGTTGCTATGCGTCAGAAACAACTCGATGGCAGTGGGTTTAGTTTGTTTGTTTTTTTTCATCCAAATGAACAGGCGTCTACTGTCTGATTAATGACTTTCCTTTCCCTTCCCTCCTAACTCTGGTAACCATCAAAGAATACTTCTTCTGTGTGCATGCCTTTTCTCATCAAGGACATTCTTAGATGAATTGCTGTTTTTTAATTATTCTGAGTATGTTGTAGTAAAGAATACAATGACAATTTGGTGACAATGCCTTGATTATTGGTATGGAGCCAGCATTTTACCCACTATCTCTTTTATACCATCAGTGCAAATGTCAACACAATGAAAAATGCAAATTAACTATTTATGAAAGCAGTTTGATCTAGCCAATCCCCTGAGAACCACACTTTGAGAACTACTGCTGAGAAGCAAGAATTTGCTATATACTATTGACCTAGCACAAAGCCTTGCATAGTGCCTGGCACGTATTGTTGTTGCTGCAAATAGTAAAAAACTAGGGTAAGGAAATACAAAGCTTGCTTACATGCTTATGGGAACTTAAAAGCAAAGAAAGCTTTTACCTGGGTGAGATAGAAGACGTGAGTATGTGGGACTGTAAATAGAGCATTGACTGCACCACGGAAGGTATAGATCTGTTGGTGTGGGTCCCCTACAAAGATTTTTCCACATGGCTGAGATAGAACTATATTCATGATAGCTACAACCAAATAAAAGGGAAAATAAGAGATCTGAAGCAACAGCAACCCATATAGCAAAAATAAATCATATTTAATAAAGGATGAAAATTCTTTTATAAAGCTAAGCCAGGACACACTAAACAACAAAGTTGTCTTTTCCTACAGAAAAGAAACAAACATATCATGGTACAAAAGAAATAGCATTCAGTCCTAGGAAAGCAGATTATCTTTAGTCTTACAAAAATTGAGTATAAGAAACTATATAAGGGATATATAAAAAGAGATAAATTGCCTTTTCCTTCTAGTATCATAAAACCCAAAGATGACCCAGAAAGTCATACTCATGATACTGTCTACTCTCTAAGAGGCACAGGAGAAGTATACAATACAAATTTTTCACTCCAAATTGATTACTTTTTTTCTATTCAAGCATGAGTCTAGGCTATTGGTTCTTCTAACCTGACCTATGCTAGTCAACATTTTAAGAATAACCTAAGCAAAACATATGGAAGAAAATAAGTCCATTTGGAAGGGAAGGGGGACAACTACTAAAATTCAAAGTCAGATAAAAAGATTTCTGTGTAATATAGTTAACATTGCTCCTCTTCTTTATCAAAAATAATAATAACTTATTTCACATATATGTCCTCTTACATAATCATGATGTTGTTTCTATGTATTTGAGACTACTGATGTCCTGAATAGTTTATCACCTGGGGTACAGTCCTGGGCCTCATCCACAAAGATGGCGTCAAAAGAAGCAAGCAAAGGCTTGCTCAGCTGCCAGAGTTTCAAATAGCCTAAAAGAAGGAGTAGCAAGAGTCATAACTCATAACTAATGCAGTCACATTTAAAAGATATCAATGTTTGAAAGCTCTCATACCATCATGAGTCATTTGGTAAGCCTCTTCTTTACATTCCCCCAGCTTTCGCATGTTGTCCCAAAGTTTGCTCGCTTCAAGAACACCATTCTAGAAAGAAAGTGACACAGTAACTCACAGTTTAAGACCCTAGAAAACACAGCACACTGAAATCATACTTTCTTTCCACACACAGAGTCAAATCAAAGGCATAATCACAGTATTGTGAACTGATGTCAACTCACATCATCTATTAAAGGTTCTACAATAGCTTTTAATACTGCTGAGTCTCTCAAGTGTACAGTTACCATAGGAACAAGCCCAGAGACAAGACAACTCTTAGAGATTAAACCATCTGATGAGCTAGAAAAAGTTGGATTATTTTTATAAATTTCAACGGACAGTTGATTCATAAAAAGAATGACAAGTGATTAAATAGACTTCATAAATAAGAAATAAACTTATCTGCCACTAGCAAAATCTACGTAATTTCAGTCACTAAAAATATTAGAAAAGGGATTCCCAATCTTTAGATAAGATCAAATTCTAAGTCCAGCAGACAGAACGACAACTCTTATAACCTTGGACAAGCCATTCAATGTCTCTCTCATCTGTTAAATGAGGAAGAAAGTTATGAGGATTAAATGTAATATCTACAAGTGCTGTTAACAGCAAAAAAAAAATATTGTACAATTCAATTGTCATGATGAGTCTCCATCTTCAAGCTCCTGCAAGCAGTACTGAAGTTGTAAAGACTGAAATAACAACTTCTCTTCCTTACCCTTAGGTCCCTAATACTAAACACATTTAGATACTCACCAGTTTTTCACTCTGTTCAACCATGACTCTCTGGCCTTGGCTGTTCTTACACCAAATAGGCACATGATCAATAGTTAATTCTTCATCAGCAGAGGCAAAGAAGTTTTCTAAAGTCTTACATACTAGCTTGGCCCTTATGAATCCACCTTTCCCTTCAGCAAGGACAGAATTGACCATGAAGGGTGTTAACTTGAAGAGATTCAATTTCTTCTTTAATTGGTACCTGTAATACATAGCCCGAATGAACAATATCTGGCTTTACAGGCAACGTGGCATGTAGTGTCTCCTCCAATCCCATTCCCATTCTCTCCAATGACACCAAACGGTAGTTTCAAGCGCCACATACAAGTAAAAAAAAAAAAAAACCAGCCAGAGAATTTCTGCAAGGTCCGAGTAGGATTTGAAATGGTTTACATTAGGCTCTCAGGAATTCACATATAAAAACCCAGAAGAAGAATTTGCTCAAGACAGACACTACTATTCCAAGGTGTATCTGAGAGTCTGAGAGGCCCCAGATGGGCAATTAAAGTCTCTGAAAGCCTTCAAATCCAAGGTAATGCTAGTTCAGAAGGCCCCAGAAAACTTGAATTGAGTGTACTGCATCAGTTTCTCCTCCTCCTCCCCACTCTTCCAAGGAGAGCCTAAAACTGATCATGATTTGTGACATTCATTATCAGTGATGACTTGAAACAAGTCGTTTTGATTTTCTGTGCCTCAGCTCTAGAAAAAGGAGAATGCTATCCTCAGAAATTTATTGTTATTTGCAAATAACATACACTTTATTGGCTAAAAGTATAAATCACAAAATCTATCTTAATTCCTACCTATAAATGGAGTTAACAGCACTAAAGTTTCTTGGTGTCACTGTGAAGTACAATTCATATATGATCATAATGATTGTACTGTGACAAACATTAATAAGAAATAATAATGAGGATGGTAATGACAATGCTCACTTCCGCCCAACGTGTCCATAGGCCATGGAATGAAAGGTTTTGCAGATGACATTGCTGGGGAAGACTAGCTCAGCCTGCTTTGCAATGCTCTTGTTGAATGTCACATATAGAAATCTGCTCCCAGACCACTTTTCAGCATACTTGACCAGAGTAGAGGTCTTCCCAGTGCCTGTGAAAGCCAAGAAGAAAGGATGTGACTCTTTGGTCAGGATAAAATGTTCTAAAGGACATCCTAATCAGGAATCCTTATCCATGCCTCCCACCTCCTCCTTGAGACTAAGACCATAACAAATTTTTCAGTATTGATAAAAATGGTACAGTGAAAAGTACAGCAGTTTCTAAGGCAGATTAGCCTCTGTTGGGATCTTGGCTCTGACAGATTCTAGTTGAATGAAAGGCAAGCCACTTGACCTCACTGAACTTTATAGTTTGCTTATTGGCAACATGTGAATACTTATCTTGTAGGGTTTATGAGGATACAGATAATAATCAAAGTATTAACATTAATTATAATAATTAAAAATAGTAATAAGCATGAACTTAACAAATCGTACCTATTTTTGGCCGAGGTGTCCTTTATGCTTCTAGGGCAAGAGCAAGCAAATGAGATGCAAGAATTCTTCTGATTCATTCTGAATTTTCTGATCTGCCCTACTCTCTACCATTCATTCATCTATTCAATTATACAATCTTTAATTCACCTAACAAGTATTTATTAAGCACCTACTACTCATTCAGCTGAATGAGAAATACTGTGAATTTACTAAAAAGCATAAACCAAGATTGTTGTATTATTATATAGTTTGGAATAAAATAACAACAAACACAATAAAAGAATTAGAGAACAAAATGAAAGCATAATGGTAACACATTATAGTAAAAAAAGAGTATGAATTTGGAAATAAAATACTCTGGGTTTCTGTCCCATATGATGTCATTTATTACATTAAGAATCATTTTAACCCCATAAGCCTGTTCTCTCACCTGTAAAAAAGAAAAATAGTACTTTGTTCCCTACTCAAGAGGGCTATTTTGAAGATTAATGAAATGATGTGGCAGTTTTTATGAAACACATATGTTGACTATTCTTACTATATAATCCAAGTACCAAATAATTAATACAGATGGTTAGTTAGAGTAAAAGCTCAGAGATCATATAGGACTCAAATGGTTAAAGATGACTTCAAGAAACAGAAATGATGACAGTCAATTCAAAAATGTCAAAAAAAAAAAAAGGAGAGAGGATAAAATAGAAAAGCCAATTTTGAATTCTGCCTCCATCATTTATTTGCTTAATTAACCCACAGCAAGTCATTTTGATCTCTGGGCTTCAGTTTCTTTATCTATCAAATAGTGATGACTAACCAATCTTAAAAATGTTGTTAGGATTAGCACATAGCAGGCATTTAACAAGTTATAATTGTTGTTGTTAATGAGACATTCAGGCAGAAAATCAGCAGGAAGGAATTCCAGGGAGAAAAAATAACATACACAAAGGTTTGGACAAGAAAACAAGCAAAAACATCAGGAGATTGTAAGTAGATCAATTTAGCTGATCAAGGCAGGAGAAGAGTACACAATATATTTAAGAATGTTGTTGTTGTTAGGTGCCATCAAGTTGGCTCCAACTCATAGTGACCCCAAGTACAACAGAAGGAAATACTGCCCGGTCCTGATCCAGCCTCACAATACTTGCTATACCTAAGCCCATTGTTGCAGCCACTGTGTCAATCCATCTTGTTGCAGGCTTCCTTGCTTTCATTGACCCTCCATTTTACCAAGGATGGTATCTTTCTTCAGAGAATAGTCCTTTCTGAAAGCATGACCAAAGTACATCAAACAAAGTCTGGCCATTCTCACTTCCAAGGAACATTCTGGCTGTACTTCCAGGACAGATTTGTTAATTCTTTGGCAGTCCATGGTACTTTCAATATTCTTTGCCAACACCACAACTCAAAAGCATCATCTCTTCTTCAGTCTTCCTTATTCATTATCCAGCTCTGACATGTGTATGAGGCAACTGAAACTACCATAGCTTGGGTTAGGTGCACCTTATTCTTCAAAGAGACATCTTTGATACCATCAAAAGGAATAACCTACATATCACTGAATTCCAGAACAGGAAGAGAAAAATAAAACCACTGAGAAAACTATCCAAGATTTGTTGGAGAAGAACTTCCCTGATATCATGAAAGATAAGAATATATCCAATCAGGAAGCCCAATGAACCCCAAACAGGATAGACCCCAAAAGAAAATCCCCAAGACACACCATCATCAAACTCATGAAAACCAAAGACAAAGATAGAATCCTAAAAGCAGCACAGGAAAAACAAAAAGTTACTTACAAAGGAAAACCAGTAAGAATATGCTCTAATTTCTCAGCAGAAACCACACAAGCGAGAAGGCAATGGAACAGTATATATAAAACCCTGAAAGAGAAAAATTTTCAACCAAGAATTATATACCTGGCAAATTCTCCCTCAAATATGATGGTGAAATTAGGAGATTTCCAGATAAGCAGAAACTAAGGGAATTTGTTAAAACCAGACTAAACTTACATGAGATGCTAAACAGAGTTTTTGAACAGAGAACCAAAAATAGCAAATAACAACCAACCATTAATACACAAGTTGACATAACCCAGAAACCACAGCTATGGATATATCCAAAGTAAAATGAGCTTATAAGATTGTAAACAAGGAACCAGAGACATCAATTGGCAAGTGAGGACAACTACACACAAAAAGAGGGAAAAGACTATGTAGTTACAGAACTTCTAAATGGTGAGGAAGTCAAGAGAATTGAAAGATAGAATGGACTGTTTTAATCTCAGGGAGAAAATTATAAATCACATGGTAACCTCATAGAAAAATGATAAACCTTCACATCACAATAAAAAAGAGGACAAGAACAAATATTCAGCAAATACTAAAACAACAGCAACAAAGGAAATGATAACATGATTCATAAACATAATGAGCTCAGCACAGAAAATAATATGGGACAAAGAAACCAGGAACACCATGAAAAAAAAACACTTTAACAAAATGACAGCAACACATTCAAACTTATCAATAATTACCCTGAATGTTAATGGATTAAATGTACCACTCAAGAGATGGAGAGTTGCAGATTGGATAAGAAAACAAAACCCATCAATATGCTGCCTACAAGAGACACACTTTAGAGACAAAGACAAAAATAGACTAAAAATCAAAGGTTGCAAAAAGATCAAGTAAATAGCAACCAAAAGAGAGCAGGAGTGGCAATATTAATTTCTGATCAAACTGACTTTAAGACAAAAACCACCATATAAGACAAGGATGGACATTATACAATGATTAAAGGATCAATTGAACATGAAGATATAACCAAAATAAATATCTATGGACCCAATGAAAGAGCCCCAAACTACATAAATCAGACTTTAAAATAGTTGAAAAGTCAAATAGATGACTCCACAGTCATAGAGGGAGACTTTAATACACTACTTTCTTTGAAAGATAAAACAACTGGAAAGAAACTGAACAAAGATGCAGAAGAGCTAAACAATACAATCCACCAACTTGACCTTATAGGCATCTACAGAGCACTTCACCCAACAACAGCACAATATACGTTCTTTTCCAGTGCACATGGAACATTCTCCATGATAGACCATATGTTAGGCCATAAAGCAAGGCTTCATAAATTTAAAAACATTAAAATATTGCAAAACATCTTCTCAGATCATAATGCTATCAAATTAGAAATCAACAATAAGAAGATCAAAAGAAAAAGAGTAAACACATGGAAACTGAACAACACCCTCCTTGAGAAAGACTGGGTAAGAAAAGAAATCAAAATTGAAATTCAAAAATTCTTGAATCAAATGAGAATGAAAACACAACCTACCAAAATCTTTGGGACACCACAAAAGCAGTGATCAGAGGCCAATTTATAGCAATAAAGTACAC
The DNA here is from genome assembly GCF_000298275.1 of Orycteropus afer afer. Classification (NCBI taxonomy): domain Eukaryota; kingdom Metazoa; phylum Chordata; class Mammalia; order Tubulidentata; family Orycteropodidae; genus Orycteropus; species Orycteropus afer. Next base: position 18,513,057 of record NW_006921615.1, read on the forward strand.
ATCAAAACAGAAGAGTCAAAATCAACACTTCAAACCAACCTCTCCAACAATTAGAAAAAGAACAGCAAGAAAAGCCTACAGTCACCAGAAGAAAGGAAATAATAAAGATTTGAGCAGAAATCAATGAAACAGAAATTAAAAAGGCAATAGAAAAAAAATCAACAAGACCAGAAGCTGGTTTTTTTAAAAGATCGATAAAATTGACAAACCACTGGCAAATTTAACAAAGGAAAAGAGGGAGAGAATACAAATAACATGAGTAAGAAATGAAACGGGTGACATCACAACAGAACCAACTGAAATAAAAAGGATAAAATCAGGATACTATGAACTGTACTCCAACAAATTTTAAAATCTGAAAGAAATGGACAGATTCCTAGAAACACACCACTTACCTAAACTAACAGAGACTGATGTGGAAAAGTTGAACAGATCCAGAAGAGGTCATCAAAAAGTTATCAACTAAAAAAAACTCCTGGCCCAGACTATTTCACCAGAGAATTCTGTCAAACATTCAGAGAAGAACTGTCACCATTCCTACTCAAACTATTCCAAAACACAGAAAAGGATGGAATCCTCCCTAACTCATTTTATGAAGCAAGCATAACCATGATACCAAAACCAGGCAAAGACATCACTCAAAAGGAAAACTATAGACCAATACCCCTCATGAATACAGATTCAAAAATCTGCAACAAATTCCTAGCCAATAGACTCCAACAACATATCAAGAAAATCATTCATTATGACCAAGTGGGCTTTGTATCAAGTATGCAAGGATGGTTCAACATTAGAAAAACAATAATGTCACCCACCACATAAATTACAAAAAAAAAAAGAACCACATGATCGTATCAATTGATGCAGGAAAGGCATTTGATAAAATCCAACACCTATTTCTGATCAAAACTCTCAGCAAAATAGGAATAGAAGGGACATTCCTCAACATAATAAAGGGCATCTATGCAAAAACCAACAGCCAACATTATACTCAATGAAGAGAGGCTGAAACCATTCCTTTTGCGAACAGGAACCAGACAAGGATGCCCTCTATCACCACTTCTATTCAAAGAGACATCGTTGCTCTTCAGCACTTTAAAGAGGTCTTTTGCAGCAGCTTTGGCCAGTGCAATCTGTCATCTGATATCTTGACTACTACTTCCATTGGTGTTGATTGTTGAACCAAGTGATATGAAGTTCTTGACAACTTCAATCTTTCCTCCATTTATCATAAACTGCTTACAGGCCCGTTGTGAGGATTTTCATTTTCTTTATATTGAGATGTAATCCATACTGCAGGCTGTAGTCTTTAATCTTCATCAGTAGGTACTTCACGTCATCCTCACTTTCAGCAAGCAAAGTTGTAGCATCTGCATATCGCAGGTGGTTAATGAGTCTTCCTCCAATCCTGACACCATGCTCTTCTTCATATACTCCAGCTTCTTGGACTATATGCTCAGCACACAGATTAATAAATATGATGAAAGGACACAACCCTGACACACTCCCTTCTTGATTTTAAACCATGCAGTGCTCCCTTGTTCTGTTTGAACAACAGCCTCCTAGTCTATGTATAGATTCCTCATAAGCGCAGTTAAATGTTCTGGAATCCTCATTCTTCTCAATGTTATCCATAATTTGTTAGCATCCACACAATTAAATGCTTTTGTATAATCAATAAAACACAAGTAAAAAACTAGGCTTTTCTTGTTGTTCTTTTTCTAATTGCTGGAGATGTTGGTTTAAAGTGTTGATTTTGTCTCTTTCTTCTATTTTGATGGTATTCTTTGCTTTCAGCCAAGATCCATCTGGCATCAGCGATGATGTCCCTTATTCCATGTCCTCTTCTGAATCCAGCTTGCAGTTCTGGGAGTTCTCTGTCAATATACTGCTGCAACCATTTTTGAATTACCTTCATCAAGATTTTACTTGTGTGTTATATTAATGGTATTGTTCAATCATTTCCACATTCTGTGGGATCACCTTTCTTTGGAATGGGTACAAATATGGATCTCTTCCAGTCAGTTGGCCAGGTGGCTGTCTTCCAAATCTCTTAGCATAAATGAGTGAGTGACTCCAGAGCGGCATCCTTTTGTTGAAACATCTCAATGGATACTCCTGGAGGCTTGTTCTTTGCCAATTCCTTCAGTGCAGCTTCAACTTCTTCCTTCAATACCACTGGCTCTTGATCATATGCCACCTCCTGAAGTGGATGAAGATCCACTTTTTATTTTTGGTATAGTGACTCTGTGTACTCCTTCCATCTTCTTTTCATGTTTCCTGCATCATTCAATATTTTGCCCATAGAATCTTTCAATACTGCAACTCGAGGCTTGAGTTTTTTCCTCAGTTCTTTCAGCTTGAGAAATGCTGAGTACGTTCTTCCCTTTTGGTTTTCTAACTTCAGGTTTCTGCACATTTCATTATAATAATTGACTCTGTCTTCTCGAACTACTCTTTGAAATCTTCTGTTCAGGTCTTTTCTCTTGTCATTTCTTCCATTTGCTTCAGCTACTCTCTATTCAAGGGCAAGTTTCAAAGTCTCTTCATATATCCATTTTGGTCTTTCCTTCCTTTCCTGTCTTCTCAAGGACCTTTAGCTTTCTTCATGGATGATGCTCTTGATGTCATCCCACAATTCTTCTGGTTTTCAGTCACTGGTGTTCAACGTACCAAATTTATCCTTTAGATGGTCTCTAAATTCAGGAGGGATATAATCAAGGTCATATCTTGGCTCCTGTGGACTAGTTTTAATTGTCTTCAGCTTCAACCTGAACTTGCATATGAGCAGTTGATGGTCTATTCCACAGTCAGCTCCTGGCCTTGTTTTGGCTGAAGATACTGAGTTTCTCCATCACCTCTTGCCACAGACGTAGTCCATCTGATTCCTGTGTACTCCACCTGGCAAAGACATGTATAGTCGCGTTTATGTTGTTGATAAGAGGTATTTGCAATGAGTAAGTTGCTGGTCTTACAAAATTCTATCATGTGATCTCCAGTGTCATTTCTATCACCAAGGCCATATTTTCCAACTACCAGTGATTCTTCTTCGTTTCCAACTTTTGCATTCTAATCACCAGTGATAATCAACACATCTTGATTGCATGTGTGGTCAATTTTAGACTATAGAAGTTGGTAAAAATCTTCAGTTTCTTCAACTTTGGCTTTGGTGGTTGGTGGGTAAATTTGAATCAGAGTAGTATTGACTGGTCTTCCTTGTAGGCATATGGATATTAATTCTATCACTGACAGCACTGTACTTCAGGTTAGATCTTGATATGTTCTTTGTGACAATGAATTTATCATTCTTGGCATAGTAGATCATATCTGATTCATAATGTTCAAAACCAGTCCATTTCAGCTCAGTAATGCCAAGGATATTGATCTTTATGCATCCCATTTCATTTTTGACAACTTCCAATTTTCCTTGATTCATACTTCGTACATTCCATGTTCCAATTATTAATGGATGTTTGCAGCTGTTCCTTCTTTTTGAGTCATGCCATATCAGCAAATGGAGGTCCCGAAAGCTTTACTCCATCCACATCATTATGGTTGGCTCTACTCTGAGGCAGCAGCTCTTCCTGAATCATATTTTGAGTGCCTTCCGACCTGAGGGGCTCATTTTCCAGCACTATATCAGATAATGTTTCAGGGCTATTCATAAAGTTTTTCAATAATATATCAGACCGTGTTTCACTGCTATTCATAAGGTTTTCACTGGCCAATTCTTTGAGAAGTGGATGGACCCTTCCTTCTTCCAAGTCTGTCTTAGTCTAGAAGCATCTTGAAACCTGTCCACCACAGATAACCCTGCTGGCATTCAAAACACCGGTGACATAGCCTCCAGCCTAACAGCAACACTCAAGCCACCATAGTACGACAAACTGACAGATGTGGTGGACTTAAGAATGTAGGTTAGAAGTAATGGCGGGAAGGCCTTCTAGACTTTACCTACAGAAATTAGGGAGACACTGAATCTGAGGCACTCCTCTGAAGTGATTAATATGACCTCCCTCTTCATAAGCAATCAGTAGCTGGGCACATATCATAATAAATGACTACCTCAATCAATCTCAGCACTGTCTACAACAAAATCTGAATCCCTCTGAACTATTTGTTTTAACAGGAATTCTAGTACAGACACTCAATGAAGTGGTGAAAAACAAAATAAAGAGCAAGTATTCCTCAGCTAATTGATTTTCAGATTATTTGACTGAGATTGCTTGATAAAATCAAGGTAAAGACCCACTGGCAAGTCTCAGGGAAGGGGGTGTGGTTTTAAAAAAAAAAAAAGCAGAACACTGCATCATGAATCTAACTCTATTGGAATGGTGAGCTCCCTTACCTGCAAATGCCATAATTTTTACCACCTGGAGAGGCTCCATCTTATGATTCAGAATCAGCTGTTGTTCATTTGTAAGTTGGATGGTTGTTTTCTTACTATAATCATTACAGAAAAAAGGTTAAAAAATAGAAAAGATCAGGTCATGTACTGTCCAAAACTCAAACAGGCAAATCAGATGAATAAAAACTGACCAAAAGAAAAAGGCCTCCCCTTTAGGGTAATGTGATAGCTGGAGTTGTGTGTCAACTTGGCTGGACCACAATTCTGTGTGGTTTAAGCAGCTGTGATGTGGTTATTCCCATGGTGGGATCAGATGAATATGTTTTGGGCAGTCAATCCATTGAAAGGGAGTTTCCCTAGGGGTGTGGCCTGCTTCCAGTATATTTATGGACATCCTGGGAAAAGAGACACTCTTTTGTGGATTAGGATTTTGTTGTGCTGCCTACAACTGTCCGTGAGTGAACAATCCACCATTCGGCCTGGAGATCTTGCATTCATCGTTCGTTGGAGTCAACAGCTAGTATACTGCCTGCCAACCTTGAGCTCCTCAGTCCCTGCAGCTGCGTGAGTTGGGAAAAGCCTCCAGCGTGACGTTTGATCCAAGAACTTTGAACTTGCCAGCTTCTATAAGTGTGTAAGCCATTTTCCTAAGATAAATTTCTCTTTCTCTCTATATATAAGCTTTACTGGTTTTGTTTCTCTAAAGAACTCAGTCTAACACAGGTGATAAAAGTGTTCTAAAAACCAGATTAATGTACTGGTTGAACACGCAGTAAATTTACTAAAAGCCACTGAATTGTACACTTAAAACAGGTGAATCTTATGTCATGTAAATTGTACTTCAATAAATTGTTAAAATAAAACACTTCTTTTCCTTAAGTATGAGAAGTATGATGTTGTTGTTGTTGTCATGTGCTGTGGAGTCAGACTGACTCACAGTGACCCCTCCTTAGGTTTCTGAGGCAGTATCACTATGGAAGTAGATTGCTCAACCTTCCTTCTGAGGAGTGGCTGGTGCATTTGAACTGCCAACCTTTTGGTTAGCAGTCAAGTGCTTTAGGCACTACACCACCAGCTCCTATGAGAAGTACAGAAGAGAAAAAAAAAAAGCCCCACAAAGACAGGGACATACACATATATGTAGATATATATACATACCCTGGCCAAACAGACGGTTCCTCTTTAGCTTTTGTGATCTGAGTACAGGAATTCTCCTGAAGATACAGGCAATAGAAAATGTTGTAGTGAATCCTAAAAGGAAAAAGCAGATTAAGGGATGTTCAAATTCAAGTTATAGCCTATATCTTAATTTTTCTGAGATGCATAAACTCCAAATTTCTAAAAAGAAAATACTTACTACCATTTTATGACAAAAAGGAAAGAAAAAAATTCACTACCATATTTTTATACTGTCCCCATGCATATAATGCACATAGTGTGTACAGGAAACGAATGTGCAAGGGGGCTTCAGTTTGCAAAAACTGTAAAAAGTGCATTATTTGAGTAGAATATGGTATATCTACACCTCATAAAAGTTCTCTGGGAAAGATGCCTTGTTTCCATATATGATAGCAAAATGAGAAAAAGATCAGAAATGCTCTTTGAGGAACAAGAACACTAGTTGTGACCTTAAGAGACAAATAATCAAGCACTAAGAACCAATGAGAAACAAACAAATTCTGCTTCCAGCAATGAGATTCTTATTCAACATAAACTTAATATTATCATCTTATCTTTCTGAAACTTAGTCTCTCTGAAATTGAGATTCTCATATACTGCTGGTGGGACTGTAAAATGATACAACCACTGTGGAAAGCAGTATGGCGATTCTTTAAAAAGCTGGAATTAGACATACCATTTGATCCAGCAATCCCATTACCAAGTATATATCATAAAGAAGTGACATGCATGTTCACCACAACACTTTTTACAATAGCACAAAGATGGAAACAAGCTAGGTGCCCATCAACAGAAGAATGGATAACCAAACTATGGTACATACACACAATGGAATACTGTGCAATACTAAATAATAATGTAGAATCTGCAAAACACTGCATAACATGGATGAATTTGGAGGACATTACAGAGGGAAAAAAGTCAATCAGAGAAAGACAAATATAGTATTAGTTCATTACTATAAAAAGTCAAGGAAAGGTTTATATATGGAAGGAAACTTTCTTTGTTGGTTACCAGGGGTGGGAGGAGAGGGGAAGGGAGGAAACATTGCAAAAATAAAAAAGAAATTTAAAAAAAAAAAGAAACTTAGTCTCTCTCCTTCTGTGAAGTAATATTGGTTTAGAAACATGAATAACATTCTACCTTGTAAGGTCCCAAAGGAAATGTACTATACTAATCACAAGATATATCACCAAGGAGTATAAGACAGCCTCCAAATCATGAAGATGACTAAAGACTACAAGTTTAAATCAACAAAAGCACTGTACACCATCAAACACATCACCACAAGGCATTCCAAAGGTTCTACAATTCATACAGAACCCAAACACATCTCCCTGATCACGAATCTTCCACCAATTAGCACTGCTCCCCATCCCCAGAGTGAACAGTTATTTTCAAGCATCAATCTTTCTGAGGTAACAAATATCTTTTGTAAAAGCATTGCAGGGTCTAGTCATATTATCTTCCATGTAAAGCCGGAAAAAATATATAACTAAAACAAAAATCAACATATCATACCTTCCATTCCTCATATATGTTCACATAAACATGCAGATAATTTGCAGGTTCATATTTGCACTTAAGGAAATTAATTATCATTTGAGTATTTGTCTTATAATTATGTCATAGCTCAACGCAATGAACTGAAACAAACTCAGAAATATAACAAATACTCTGACATACCTGAGAATAAATGTTCCATCCTTGCACTTCACCAAGGATGAGTGGGCTACAGCTCACCTGGTGCCACCAGTCATTCTTCTTCACCCATTGCCATCGAGTTGATTCCAACTCATAGTGACCCTAGAGGACAGAGTAGAACTGCCCCATAGGGTTTCCAAGGCTGTAATTAATGGCAATGCTTATCACTAACTAAAACGTTCTCATTTAACATATTATGTATTAAATGTTTTCCAACACTAGAACCATGAAAGCAAGTATCTTGTCTGCCTTTTTGTATCCTCTGTGTCTGGTAAACTATCTGACATGTAATAAGTGTTAAAATATTTATAAAATGCACATATCCTATTAAAACTGACTTGTGCTTATTGCATCACTCTAGGAGTAAAACCATTAACATCACTCTGAATTAACAACCCAACATGCTATACAGTCTTTCCCTAAGCTGATGAGGTGAAAAGGAACTTTCCACAATCCTCATCGCCTATCCTAAAAGTGAAACACAGAAAACGAGATCCTAACATTTTCCTAGGGAAATGTGGCCATAAATGAATAAAGAAGGTTTCTTTTAAGTAAGGGTAACTCACCTAAGGCTTTCACTGTAAAAACTGCCTCAGTGATATTTTATGGTTATATAGCACCTTTTATTTAGAAAGCAGTAATAAATTCAGGTAACTGCCTTACTAAATTTAAACCTCACAATACTTTCCTTTTACAGATGAAGAAACTGAGATTAAGCAATGAGTTTTATGGCTTTTGCCCAATTTTATAATTGGTAAGTCACAGAGCTGGGACTTATATCCAGTACAGAACTTTTTCACTCTTTCAGTGTCTCCTTGCTCCTTTCCATTGCTTTACCTATTGCTGATGTTAATTCCCTTTTCCCTCATGGCGTAGAGCAGCACAGCTATGCAGTATAAGGTCTCAGTGATATCTGGCATGGTCACTGTGGAACTAGGTCTCCTGAGGCAGAAGAGTAGTTGCTGGATGTCATTCACATTACTTGAGAGGAGAACAATAGCTGCTACCAAAGCCCACACGTTGACACCCTGTGGAGTAAGGTGGGCCAGGGATGGGAGACAAGATCCAAAAACATAGGTTACAACTAATCAAAATCACACCAGACAACCAACGAAGAAAGCCAAGTTGGGGTCTGGATATCATCTACAGATTATCAGAACTAAGTCCAAACTTCTCAAATGAGATTTGGGAAACAATAGAAAATTTTCCTTTTTCCCAGGAATCCTTTCTCTCATCACTTTTGGATTTGAGTTCTGTGTTCTTCAATTAAATATCTGTAAAATATCTAACACAGAATTTACAGAGAAATGACACTGCGAAATTGTCAATTCCCTCTCATTTCCCCACCCCTCTCCAGGTCAGTCTGAGGTCTGAGGTCCACAAATAACCATGTCAAAATAAGGTTACTACTAAATGAGTACCTTACAAGACACTCTGGGAGATACAGAAGAAATCAGTAGACTTTAGGGGAAAAAGTCAAAACTGACAATTCTCTGGCATTAAGCTGTCAACTGATTATTATATAGATGGTATAGTTCATTTACTAATGTCTAAAAAACTGCTAACACAGAAATAGTAAATAATGGACATAAATCTTTATCATTTTTAACATTATTACAAGTTCATTAACTCTTCCTCTTAAAAAAGGCATTTCTTTTTTGTAAAGAAATCCTTATTAATACAAATGTTCAGAGGCTAGATGACTGCCTTTCAGGAGTATTTCAGGGAACATGTTTCAATATAATAGGAAATTATACTAAATATTTTTAAAAATTCCTTCCAGAGGACTTCCAGTAAGATGGAGAAATAGGCAGACAAGATACACAGACCCTCTCCAACAAAGAAAAGAGAAACCAATTGACAGAGATATAGAAGATAATCCTGGAGCCCTGAGCTTTGAAAGGAAGTATACAGAAGTGGATTAGGCACCAACTACTAGAAATACCTGAATGACAACAGTGAGTACAGAGATAGAGCAGTGGACTGATGGGACCAACAGCCTGAATATTTCCAAGTGGTGTTTGGACCTGAGAATTGACCTAAAGATCAGCCCTGGTCTCCAAGGGCTGCAGGGACAACTGCGCTGATGACCTATGACTAGGAAGGGAAACAGCAAGGTGGTAGACAACCTGAGCTGTGGACTTTCAGCTGTCTGGAAGGTGCAGGCACTTTCAATGTTTACAAGCGGTGACCATTTTGCATATTTAAAGTGACCAAAGGCACAGACATTTTGACCAAGGGTGCAGCCATTTTGAATGTTTACAAGCAGTAGCCATTTTGGATATTTAAAGTGACCGAGGGTGCAGCCATCTTGAATATTTACAAGCAGCAGCCATTTGCGATATTAAAATGACCAAGGGCACAGTAATTTTGAATCTTTAAAAGTGGTGCTCATTTTGGATTTTAAAGTGACAGCATTCTAATTTGGATTCCAGGGACCTACAAATAAGCTCCATTTGCCAAGGACGACAGGGACATACAGGAGGCTGACAATGGGAAAGGAGACAGGTGGTGAGTGTATAAGTGCTTCCAACCAGTGAATAGAGGAGCACATTACCCTGCTTACACAGATAACACACAAACAAAACAAAAATCGTGGGCAAAGTCATTCCAACATACAATCACCAATTAAATATAAACACAAAAACGTCACAATGCCTCAGAGACAACACAGCATCACAGTCCACACAAAGAAGCAAGATAAAGCAGGAGAAACAAGGGACCAGGATACAGACCCAAAACACATCCCTGAGGAAGATGTAGCATTGGAACTTCCTGATAAGGAAATCAAAAGAATTATATTTAGGTACCTTCAACGAATTGAGAGACAGATGAAGGAAAACACTGACAAAATGGAGGAAAACACAGAGAAAACCCTATAACAATTTCAAAAGATAATACAAAAACAAAATGACAAAATAAATGAAAAGCTAGAAATGATACAAAATCTACACACAGAAATCCAGAAGATTAATACTAAATTTTCAGAAATAGGTAACACATTAAATGGGCAAAAAATTAGAATTAAACCAATGGAAGACAGAATTAGTGAGATTGAAGGCAAATGCTTCAACACTTCTCTGGAAAGGGATCAATCAGAAAAAAGATCAAAACTAAATGAAGAAAGCCTAAGGTTCACGTGGGATACCATCAAAAGGAATAACCTACGTGTAATCAGAATTCCTGAACAGGAAGAGACAAATAAAACCATGGAAAAAATTGTCAGAGATTTGTTGGAAGAAGAACTACATGGTGCCCGGCTACCACTATCATCCACTTGGAAGGGGATCTATGTAGGAGATCCTTGATAGAGAGGGAGAACAATGTGGAACAAAACTCAAAATCATTTGGAGAAAAAAAAAAAAGGTGGGGACCAAGTTTGCTGGTCCGAAAGAGCCTGGTGGAACCACTGAGACTATCGCCCCTCGTTGCCCTTCAGGTCTGGAATTGAACCCACACCTGTGATTTTCAGCCAAACAAAATACAGGCATGAGTTAAACATTTACCTCAAGTAGATACACTCCTTGGAGAGAACAATCATGGGAGAAAGAAGGACTGCTTATGCACAGGGAGACAGCTCAGGGGACAGGAGCGTATGGAGGGATGGACACTGGGAAGAGGTAACTATGGGAAGGAAGTGGGAGGGGAGCTGTTGCATTGTGGTAAACTGTGGTCAATGACATGAGACAAAGTATATGTGAACTGCTGTACGGAAAGTGAATTTGCTCTGTAAATCTTTACCCAAATCACAATTTAAAAAAAAAAAAAAGATTTGTTGGAAAAGAATTTTCCTGGTATGATGAAAGATGAGAATATATCCATTCAGAAAGTCCAATGAACCCCAAACAGGACAGACCCTAAAAGAAAATCACCAAGACACATCATTATCAAACTCACCAAAACCTAAGACAAAGAAAAAATCCTGAAAGCAGCAAGGGAAAAACAAAAAGTTACCTACAAGGGGCAACCAATAAGACTAAGGTCAGATTTCTTGGCAGAAATCATGCAGGTGAGAAGACAATGGGATGGTATATATAAAACACTGAAAGAGAAAAATTTCCAACCAAGAATTATATAGCCATCAAAACTGTCCCTCAAATATGATGATGAAATTAGGACATTTCCAGATAAGCAGAAATTAAGGGAATTTGTTAAAATCAGATCAACCTTACAAGACATGCTAAAGGGAGTCATTTAGACAGAGAACCAACAACAGCAAACAACAACTGACCATTAACACACATGATGACATAACCCAGAAACCAACTGTGGTGGTTATGTTTTTGTGTCAACTTGGCTGGATCTGGTTGAGTGGCTGGGCAGCTGGTGGTAGTTATTCCCCATGATGAGCCTGGCAATCAACTCCATGGTGGGATCTACCACAAGCAGCTGAGTAGCTGCCTTTGGGAATGTGGTCTGTTTCCTGCATTTAAGGAGAAGCCTTGGGAATGGTCTCTAGCCTATGGCGCGCTTAGACCCTGCATGTAGCCGTGTCATTGCTCAGCAGCCTGCTATGCTCTGCTGATCTTGGGACTTAGGATGGACTTAAGTTAATGGCCTGCCGTGTGGTTTGGTAACACTGGGACTATGCCTTTTTATTCATCAACCTTGGGGCTTCTTAGTCTCAGCAGCCTGCAGCTTTATGAGTGAAGAAACTCCTCTAGTTCCAGGGGGCCAGGAGCAGGAGGCAGAGCTGGACCCCAAGGTTGTGGGGCTTTCACCCAGCCCCTAGAGCCTGGCACTTGACTTGGACTTAAAGCCTCCAAATTGTAAGAATAACTGTTTGTTAAGGCATCCCATTTGTGGTATATTTCTTGTCAGAGTGGCACTAGGTAACCAGAATACCAACCCAGCCGTCGAAATATCCAAAGTAAGTAAGCCTACAAGATTGTAAACAGGGAACCAGAGACATCAATTGACAAATGAGGACAACTACACACCAAAAAGAGCCGAAAAAATGTACAGTTACAGAACTTCTAAATGGTAGGGAAGTCAAGACAACTATAAGATAGAACGGACAGTTCTAAACTTGGGAAGAAAACTATAAATCACAGGGTAACCTCAAAGAAAAATGATAAAACTTCACATCACAATAAAAAAGACCAGCACAAATATTTAGCAAATACTAAAATAGCAACGAAGGAAGTGACAACACAATTCATAAATAAAATGAGCACAGAAAATTATATGGAACAAAGAAATCAACACCACGAAAAAGCACATAACAAAAATGACAGCAACAAATTCATACTTGTTGATTAATACATATCTGGCAAGGGACTTAATCTCTGAGATTTATAGAAAACTCCAACGCCTCAACACCAAAGGAATTAACAATCCAATTGAAAAATGGGCAGAAGACATGAATAGACACTTCACCAAGGAGGATATTCAGGTGGCCAGCAAATACATGAAGAGATGCTCACGATCACTGGCCATTAGAGAGATGCAAATCAAAACAACAAGGAGATATTATCTCACACCAGCACCGATGGCAAGGGTCAATGAGACAGAAAATAACAAACGCTGGTGGGGATGTAGAGAGATTGGGACTCTCATACACTGCTTGTAGGACTGTGAAGTGATACAAACACTGTGGAAAGCAATATGGCGATTCCTTAGAAAGCTGGAATTGGAGATAGCATTTGACCCAGCAATCCCATTACTGGTATATATCCTAGAGAGGTGAGAGCCAGGATAGGAACAGATATAAGCACAGTCATATTCGATGCAGCACTATCTATAATAGCTAAAAGATGGAAACAACCCACATACCCATAAACAGAAGAGTGGATGACCAAACTATGGTCACAATGGAATGCTATGCAGCACCAAACAGTAATGTAGAGTCTGCAAAACACCGTATAACATGGATGAACTTGGAGGACATTATGCTGACTGAAATAAGGCAATCACGAAGGACAAATACAGTATTAGTTTATTGTTGTAGAGGGTCAAGGAAAGGTTTATATACGGAGAGAAACTTTCTTTGTTGGTTGCCAAGGGTGGGAGGGGAGGGGAGGGAATATTGAAAAAAAAAAAATGCATTGACCCATGTCACTTTAGTTTTGTGTATTTCACTGTACATAAATTATACTTCGATAAAATACATTAAAAAAAATTTCTTCCAACCTAAGACTCTAATTATAATGCCTCTTATTCCTCCAATGAGACCCACAACAAAGCATTCATAGATTAAAGATTTTGAAAATATAATCTCAGCTGACTTTGTCACTAACATTCTTCCAATGAAAAAAGATGTCACCTTCAGCATAACTCCCCATAGCCTCTAACATACCCCAGCTGCAATAAACAGATCAGGTAGGTGTTGACGCACGCATGCCTCTGCCTCAGGAAGGAGGGGATGATCCCTCAAGCTCCACAGCACTCTTTCAGGATTTACACTAGGGGAGTATTTAGTGGTGGCTGTATATCTGTAAAACATTCACAGAATAATCCATAAGAAAGATGATCATAAATATGAACATATGGGAATGAACTTCAAAAACTGTCCCCCAGAAAAACTACTTACCGTATGAGGTTTAATACACACAAGTCTGACTCCTTTTCTATGCCATAGTTCAAGAGGATGCCATCCACTTTGCTGACAGCTTGCTCTTCATTCATTAGATATCGATGATATAGCTTTTTCCAAGGAATGAACTAGATAGTTAAAAATAATAATAATAACATACATACAATGACTACTTTAAAGAAGATTAGGCCACAAACACATACATAACCTTCTACCAATTGAAAAGCAATTATAGCTTGCAAATCAAAAGTTGGGTAAATCAGTGAGAAACATAACATAAATTATGGTTAGAAACTAGGAGAAGTGGGTGTAGATCTTGGTCCCAACACTAATTTGTTATAGTGATTAATTTCAATGGATGAAAGGGAAAGAGTAGCTAGTATAAGAGGTAAGCCTTGAAGAACAACAGAGATATGAGAGGCCCTTAAGTGGGAGTGGGAGGACAAGAATGACATGCAGAAGGTAAGGAAGGTGCAGTTTGTCATCTAGACATAGCAATCATTTGTAGTAAATAGAATGCAAAAGTGTGTTGAGGAGAAAGTGAGCAGTAGGCTGAAATAATAAGTTAAGACAAACATGGAGGTCTTAAATATCACTAAGGGGGTTGTAACAGGATCTGGGAAAAGCCAGTGCTTCAGTATTCCTACCTGAAATATCAGGCCATTAATGGCTCTATGGTTCAATAAGGATAAAACAACATGAGCACTATGACAGGTTACTAAAAATAAATGTGTCATGTCATTCTTGGTAGGAGCTCTGGTAGCATAGTGCCTAAGGCACTTGACTGCTAATCAGAAGGCTGGCACTTCAAACCCACCAGCCACTCCTTGGAAGGAAGGTTGGGCAATCTACTTCCACAGTGATACCGCCTCAGAAACCCAAGGAGCGGTCACTATGAGTCGGGGCCAACTCGACGGGACATTAACAACAACATTCTTGGTGATCATAAATACAGCATCATCCTAAGATTTCAAGAGTTAAGTATAAGCTGAGACATCTTTCCCAAAATCTTTCCAACCAAGATGGAGAAAACCCTCACTTACCCCTATCTATAACATTCAGTAAATAGAAATATTATGACATAAATCAGAGTTTACATCTAGAAGCAGAAAGATATTTCTCAGAAACTAGGGGACAGGATCCCACGCAAAGACTGGAATAAGAGTGACATGGAATTTACTCCAAAGTTTTTTGTGTTTAGAAGAAAAATTTACTGTACTCACTTATACATCTTACATTCTGCCCTAAATTTTTAAACTTCCACACTCACTCCTCAATTAAAACATGATTAGGCCCCAAAGACCAGGTTGCTATGTGAAAATCCACAATATGTTAAAATGGAGGATAAGCAGATCAGATCACAAAATGAAGGATGACTACATCATTACATAATTGCCAAAACACTGAAAATCATGGCCCAGCCAAGATGACACATAAATGTAACCATCACAACCAGCATTACTCTCACCTCACACCTTAGTGTTTGTTATTGCCAGATGTTCATCATTAATGCCCAAAATAGTCAGACACTAAATTCTTTACTATTGTCATAAATGCAAAAGGTCAGTTGACATAGTTAAGTAAAGAACAAGTGTAATTGAAGGGAGATTTAATCTCAGTATCTCTGATTTATTCAAAATGGCTGGTCTAATTGATATATAAACTAAACTAAACATTGGCAGTCATCAGGCTTACCTGAGAACTTTATTTCAGAATGGGAAGAAGTAAAATTAAACAAAGGGCAGGAAGTCAAATCAGTACTATGACTAACTATGGGATCACCACCCTCTGTCAGTTTGTCATACAGTAGTGGCTTGTGTATTGCTGTGAGGCTGGAAGCCATGCCACTGGTATTTCAAATACCAGCAGGGTCACCCACAGTGGGACATCTTTCAGAGGAGCTACCAGACTAAGAAAGACTTGTAAGAAAGAAGGAGCCATCCACTTCTCAAAGATTTGGACAGTGAAAAGCTTATGAACAGCAGTCTGACATATTACTGGAAAACTTTATGAATAGCCATGAAACACTGACTAATATATTGCACAAAGATGAGCCTCTCTGGTCAGGAGGCACTCAAAATATGACTGGGGAAGAGCTGCCTCCTCAGGGTAGAGCTGACCTTAATGATATGGATGGAGTGACGCTTTCAGGCCCTGCATTTACTGATGTGGCATGACTCAAAATGAGAAGAAACAGCTGCAAACATCCATCAGTAATCGGAACATGGAATGTACATAGTATGAATCTAGGAAAATTAGAAGTTGTCAAAAATGAAATGGAACACATAAAGATCAATATCCTAGGCATTAGTGAGCTAAAATGGACTGGTTTTAGACATTTTGAATTAGATAACCATATGATCTGCTATGCCCAGAATGACAAATTGAAGAGGAATGGTGTGGCATTCATCATCGCAAAGAATGTTTCAAGATCTATCCTGCAATACAATGCTGTCAGTGATAGGATTAATATCCATATACCTACAAGACCGACCAGTTAATACTGTTGTTGTTATGTGCCATCAAGCCGGACCTGACTCATAGCGACCCCTCCTTGGGTTGCCGAGGAGGTATCACTATGGAAGTAGATTGCCCAACCTGCCTTCCGAGGAGTAGCTGGTGGGTTTGAACCACCAGCCTTCTGGTTAGCAGTCAAGTGCCTTAGGCACTATACTACCAGAGCTCCCAGTTAATACTACTATGATTCAAATTTATGCACCAACCACTAAAGCCAAAGATGAGGAAACTGAAGATTTTTACCAACTTCTGCAGTCTGAAATTGACCACACATGCAATCAAGATGTGTTGATTATCACTGGTGATTGGAATGCAAAAGTTGGAAACAAAGATGAATCACTGGTAGTTGGAAAATACGGCCTTGGTGATAGAAATGACGCTGAAGATCGCAAGATAGAATTTTGCAAGACCTACAACTTATTCACTGCAAATACCTCTTTTCAACAACATAAATGCAGCTATATATGTGGCCTTTGCCACATGGTGAACCCAGGAATCAGATGGACTACATCTGTGGCAAGAGGCAATTGAGAAGCTCATTATCTTCAGCCAAAACAAGGCCAAGAGCTGACTGTGGAATAGACCATCAACTGCTTATATGCACGTTCAAGTTGAAGCTGAAGACAATTAAAACAAGGTCACAAGAGCCAAAATAATGACCTTCATTATACCCTACCTGAATTTAGAGACCATCTAAAGAACAGATTTGATGCATTGAACACCAATGGCCAAAAACCAGAGGAATTATGAGATGACATCAAGAACATTATCCACTGGGTCTCTCCTAGTCCAGAGCAAAGAAGAATGAAGAAAACCAAAGACACATGGAAACAATTAGTCCAAGGGACTTGTACACAATGCAATCCTCAGCCTATATGACTGTGAGACCAGAAGAACTAGATGGGGTCCAGCTACCACTGTCAACCACTTGGAGAGGGATCTATGTAGAAGATCCTGGACAGAGTAGGAGAACAATGTGGAACAAAACTCAAAATCATTAAAAAAAAAAAAGGACCAGGTTTGATGGTCTAAAAGAGCCTGGTGAAACCCCTGAGACTATAGCCCCTAGCTGCCCTTCAGGTCTGGAATTGAACCCACACCTGTGGCTTCCCGCCAAACAAAAGACAGGCATATGAGCTGAACATTTACATTAGGCAGATACACTCTGGAGAGAACAATCATGGGAGAATAGCAGGGTTGTGTATGCACAGGGAGACAGCTTGGGGAGCAGGAGTGCATAGGAGGGAAGGACACTGGGCAGAGGTAACTATGGAGAGGAAGTGGGCGGGGAGCTGTTGCATTGTGGGAAATTGCAGTCAATGTCATGAGACAAAAGTGTATGAACTACTGTATAGAAAATGAATTTTCTCCATAAACTTTCACCCAAATCATAATGAAAAAAAAAAAAAAATCATCCATGAAGAAAGCAAAAGATCATCAAAAAGACAGAAAAGGAAGAAAAGACCTAAATGGATGCCAGAAGAGACTCTGAAACTTGCTCTTGAATGGAGAGTACCTAAAGCATATGGAAAAAATGACAACGTAAAAGAGCTGAACAGAAGATTTCAAAGAGTAATTTCAGAAGACAAAGTCAATTATTATAATGAAATGTGCAAAGACCTGGAGTTAGAAAAATAAAAGGGAAGAACACACTCTGCATTTCTCAAGATGAAAGAACTGAAGGAAAAATTCAAGCCTTGAGTTGCAATGTTGAAAGATTCTACAGGCAAAACAGAGGAAACATCAAAAGAAGATGGAAGGACTATGCAGAGTCACTGTATCAAAAAGAATTGGTCAATGTTTATACATTTCAGGAGGTGGTATATGATCAAGAACCAATGGTACTGAAGAAAGAAGTCAAAGCTGCACTGAAGGAACTGGTGAAGAACAAGGCTCCAGGAATTGATGGAATTACCCATTGAGATGTTTCAACACATCGATTATCACACTGGAGGCACTCACTTATTTATGTCAAGACAGCACCTGGCCAACTGACTGGAAGAGATACATACTTGTACCCATTCCAAAGAAAGGTGATCCCACAGAATGTGGAAATTATCAAACAGTATCATTAATATCACGCACAAGTAAAATCTTGCTGAAAATAAGTCAAAACCGGTTGCAGCAGTATATTGACAGAGAACTTCCAGAAATGCAAGCTGGATTCAGGAGAGGACATGTAATGAGGGATATCATTGCTGATGTCAGATGGATCTTGGCTGAAAGCAAAGAATACCAGAAAGATGTTTACTTGTGTTTTACTACGCAAAAGCATTTGACTGTGTGGATGATAACAGATTATGGATAACATTGAGAAGAACGAGAATTCCAGAACACTTAATTGTACTCACGAGGAACCTGTGCATAGACCAGGAGGCCATTGTTCAAACAGAACAAGGATACTGTATGGTTTAAAATCAGGAAGGGAGTGCATGATGTTGTATCATTTCACCATACTTATTCAATCTGTATGCTGAGCAAATAATTTAAGAAGCTGGAGTATATGAAGAAGAACATGGCGTCAGGATTGGAGGAAGACTCATTAACAACCTGCGATACGCAAACGACACAACTTTGCTTGCTGAAAGTGAGGATGGCTTGAAGCACTTACTGATGAAAATTAAAGACTACAGCCTGCAGTATGGATTACATCTCAACATAAAGAAAACAAAAATCCTCACAACTGTGCCTATAAGCAGTATTACGATAAATGGAGAAAAGATTGAAGTTGTCAAAGATTTCGTATTACTTGGTTCCACAATCAACATCAATGGAAGCAGCAGTCAAGACATCAGACGACATACTGTACCAGCCAAAGCTGTTGCAAAAGACCTCTTTAAAGTGTTGAAGAGCAAAGATGTCTCTTTGAAGAATAAGGTGTGCTTAACCCAAGCCATGGTAATTTCAACTGCCTCATATGCATGTGAAACCTAGACAATGAATAAGGAAAACTGAAGAAGAGCTGATGTTTTTGAGTTGTGGTGTTGGCAAAGAATGCTGAAAGTACCATGGAGTGCCGAAAGAACTAAACAAGTCTGTTCTGGAAGAAGTACAGACAGAATTGGAAGCAAGAATGGCCAGACTTCGTCTCACCTATTTTGGTCATGTTGTCAGAAGGGACCATTCTCTAGAGAAGGATATCATGCTTGGTAGAGGGTCAACAAAGACAGGGAAGGCCCTCAATGAAATGGACTGACATGGTGGCTGTAATGATGGGCTCAAGCATAGCAGGGATTGTGAGGCTGGCCCAGGAACTGGGCAGTGTTTCGTCTATTGCACATAGGGTTGCTATGGATCAGAGCTGATTTAACCAGCACCTAACAACAACAACAACATGGCACCAAGAAATCTTTTTTGAGAGTATAGATTGCCTGCGTTATCAACCTTAAAACGTACTCCAGGGTGATTTATCTTAACATTCATTTATTAATCTCACCTATTAAGAAAGGAATGATGAGACACAATGGAGAATGCAGAAATAAATAAGTCAACCAGCCTTCTATCAACAAACTCATAATTTAAAGGAAAAAGAAAGCTCTCTAAAGGCATCCCACTCTAAAACTATAATAGAAAGCAGAAGTATAAATTGATATAATAGCACAAAGAAGGGAATATAATTAATTTCAATGGATGAAACGGAAAGGAGTTATTAGTATAAGAGTTGAGCCTTGAAGAATAGGTGAGATGTCAACAGAAATGTAACAGGACTTTAGGTGGGGGTGATAGGATAAAAGCAACATGCAGAGGGTAAGGAAGGTGTAGTCTGTGAATTGAATACAGAAAATTATTTGTTGTGGATAGAATGCAATGGTGTGTTGAAGAAGTGAATCATAAGGCTAGAATAATAAATTGAGAGAAACATGTTGTTGTTAGGTGCCATTGAGTCGGCTCCGACTAATAGTGACCCCAAGTACAACAGAATGAAGCACTGCCTGGTCCTGTGCTAGGCTCACAATCCCTGCTAAACATGGGAGACAACCATGTTGTTGTTATGTGCTGTCGAGTTGGCCCCGACTCATAGCGACCCCTCCTTGGGTTTCCGAGGCAGTATCACTACGGAAGTAGGATTGCCCAACCTTCCTTCCGAGGAGTGGCTGGTGGGTTTGAACCGCCAACCGTCTGGTTAGCAGGCAAGTGTCTTAGCCACGTTTGGGAGACAAACATAGGAGGCCTTAAATGTCACTAAAGAATTTGGATGTTATTCTGGTGGCAAATGGAAGCCACCATTTCTGAAGAAATACTACAATCAGATGTATGTGCTAGATAAAGCTACATTATGTACTTTTAGCAAAAATATCATAGGACTATGCACATTTTACATACCAGTGGATCACTGATTATCTCCCTCCAAAGGTGGCACACCAAGCTTAGATTCCAATAGAGATCTTCCACAGGGAGGAAAGCAAAGATATGCCTCAGGACTTCACTAGGCAGGCTACAAATGAGGCTCAAGGGTTCTTGACCAGGCAAGGTCCCAAGAAGCCCATAGTATGTGTCAGGAATAGGATCAGGACCAGCGTCCTCAACTTCTTGGTTAGTTTCTCCAGACACCGCAGAGAGCCGTGACAAACAGTCCTCTGCTTCTTGCCTAACTTCCCTAGGCCTTTTGCATGACAGGGACAACTGATGCCTTGGGGTTTTCTTAGAAATTCCATCCCACTGGCTGGTCCCTGTAGCTTGATTGCTGTTTTCCTCAAAGGACTGAGACCGCTTCCTTGAAGGCAGAATAGATCCTGAAGAACCCAATCTAGCTTCCCCATCACCTTCCTGAGGAAGAGCATAACTGCCTTCTGCAGGAAAGATCATTTCACCCTCAGAGTCCTTGCAGCTGTCCTTTCCAACAGAATTGCTTTTGGCCATGTCATTGGTACGCTGCTGCTGGCCAGCTAGGAAGAATTCAGTGATGCATCTTTGACATCCTTGACCTGTAGAGAGAACCCAAATAGAATGAACAGGAAATGAGCAATGACCAGTGACCCACTGTTGACCCAAATAAAACTAATTTTTAATTATCTATGTTAACAGATAAAAGCAACACGGATATATTTATTAGTCAACTGGTTTCTATAAATAGCTAATCAAAAAAAATACTTATACGTGGCTCTATCATTTAATCAGACACACATTTAGAAAGAGACAGAGACCAGTCTTTGGATGGTGTGATGACCCATAGTATACCTGGCAATAAACACAAACAGAGAGTAATATGCTGTGAAAAGTGAATACTTGAGAGACAGAAAGTAATTAACTGCTCACATTCACACAAAGACTTGCAAACCTGCACCTCTCCTGGCTTACTCCTACAATAGGGAATCTAGATTTGTCTAAGTAGAAAGGAAGAGATTTAGGTTATCAGGATTCAAAAATATCCACACTTCTCATTTGACTAGTTTCTAAACCCGAGATGGAATAAGAGCCTTGTTAAAAGTCTTTTATTTCCTCCTAGTTGAAGCTGACACATAACTTATTTTAAAATAAAAAGGAGAGAGTCAGAATTCTCCTCATATTATTACAGTAGAACCTAATCTATTCTATACATTAATTCAATAGACATTTATGAAGCACCAATGACTGAAACAAATACAAAGTCAAAAACCATACAGTGTCCCTGACCTCACAAACTTTTTAGGCACTTAACCTGATTTCCCTTGAGTCAATGTGGACTCACAGTAACCCTATACGATGGGACAGAACTGCCCCACAGAGTTTCCAAGGCTGTAATCTTTACAGAAGCAGACTGCCATATCTTTCTGCCATAGAAGCAGCTGGTGGGTTTAAACCACTAAGCTTTTGGTTAGCAGCTAAACAATTAATCACTGTACCTGCCACCAGGGGGAGCCCAAATGGTGATTTCAGACATTACCATTGCATTTTTAAACTGGTAGCATAGTGCCTAAGGCACTTGACTGCTAACCAGAAAGATGGAAGTTGAAACCCACCAGCCACTCCTCAGAAGGAAGGTTGGGCAATCCTACTTCTGTAGTGATACCACCTCAGAAACCCAAGGAGGAGTCGCTGTGAGTCGGGGCTGACTCCACGGCACATAACAACAACAACATTAATGAAGTATTTGAACACCTTATCAATATACAACAATATACATGGCTTCTTACTAAACAGCTGCAGCCAAAATAGTCACTCTGGAAAATATGAGAATTGAGTAAAACTAGATGTGGCATTAAAAGAATTTACAGAATTTAATTATTTTCTGTATCAGAAAAAAAAGCAATTATAACTGTTTTGGAGACAGTTTGATAGAAGCAGAGTTTTGAAATCAATAAGGCCTTAGTTAAATCCTGATATTTTCTAATTGCTTAATTTTATTACACTAATAATTATTAAGGAGCTCTGGTAGCATAGTGCCTAAGCCACTTGACTGCTAACCAGAAGGCTGGCAGTTCAAACCCACTAGCCACTCCTCGGAAGGAAGGTTGGGCAATCTACTTCCATAGTGATACCGCCTCAGAAACCCAAGGAGGAGTCACTATGAGTTGGGTCTGACTTGACGGCACATAACTACAACAACAACAATTATTATTAAGAGCCTACTACATGTTCAGCTAGGACTATACATAGAAACAAAAACATACATGTTGACAAAGTCTTTATCAGTAAAGAACTTACAAGAGAGATGAGAAGCTGAAACACAAAACAATAAACTATCATACAATACATAATTAAGTTTAAAACTATCTCATACAATTGGTTATAGTAGTACCAAAAGTAAACTACTTTTTATACAAAAACACATTGCAATATTTAAAGACCAATGCAGTAACTCTTTATAGCAGTGACTAATAAAGATTTGAACTAGATTCTGAAATTACATACATCAGAGGGAAATAAGGTGATCTAGATTACACTAACAGTTATTTACAAAAGTAGAAATTTGTTTGGCACATAGAAGGGTTGTGAGAAAACCAACTGCCAGAAATGGCACTTTTATGCAATAAATATCAGGTGGCAGCAACTGTGACTTGAGTCTAAAATAGTAAAACAGAGATATTTTACTATAGGTTCTTGAGAAAGGCAGTGACAGGATAGAAAATGGTATTCAAGAATATTAACTTAATGACATGTATGCCCACTGGCTTGGAAGAAATAAAATCGGGAGGCAAGAGAAGGGTTACTCCAGCAGTCTGGGTACTAGGTAACGAGAGCAGTTTACCACACAGCACTAGATGAGGAAACACTTTGTATGGGAAATAAAATGACACAGTGAACCTAATGACAGATTGGACAATGAGGACTAATGAAGAGTAATTATCAAGTAATTATCATGTGTCAAGAGTGGAATAATGGTGACACTGGTACATGTTTTCTATCAATTGACAATTAAGCAAGCTAATGGTAATTATTCCACAACATTTTCCTGGGTCTTTTGTCAACCATTATAAGTAGTATGGAATTTTCATGGAAAACTCACAAATAATTTTAAAAGGTGTCAAACTATTACAATACTACTACAAAATCACAGCAGCAATATTTAGGAGTACTTTTAAAGTGGGAGATATTCAAAGGCCATATACAACTACATATTTTTAAATACAAGATACTTTTTTGGAAGACATACCCCTACTCCCTCTTTTTGTTCTGGGTCTAGGATAGAGACCATGGTTCGGATCTCTGTTTGTCCATCTTTGACTGAAGGGCTGGGTCAAAGCGAAGTGACTCCGAGCTAAATGTTGGCAGTCGATGGCTGTAAGATGTTTCCGTTTAAACCGTCTCACTGTTTTGTACCAACAGGCAGAAGAAATTGGATACTCATTAGTTATCGCCAATTCTACAAGCTAGTCAGCAAGTTATACTTAATATTCAGAAATGCAGTAGCTGATGATGACTGATTTTGTGGACTGCCCCGGCCAGCTCTTTCCCTCTCCCTTACACACCCATCAACTTTTGGTCATTTCATAGTTCCTAAGCTCTTCCTTAGAATTTAAGAAGGAATCCTAAAATAAGATCCTAACATGATTTTTTTTTAACTTATTATACTTTCTAGAAGCCTTGATAATGAAATGCTTATACAAAAAAGAAGTTGCCACTAATGGATAAATTAAGATGTGGCATCTTTTCTTTGACTTTGTCCAAACCATCTATGTTATCATAATAACCACAAATATCTTTAAGAGTTCGCAATAGTTTTTTAAAAAAATAAACTCACCCACCAACCACCATCTACATCAGCTACTCCAAGTCTCAGAAGGAAAAAGCAGTGACTAATAAAACAAACTGTAAATTCTTTGAGACAAGGGCCATATTATATGCCTTTCTTAGCCCCCAAAGCCTCTCAGTATTGGGCAATGTGGTTAGATCAAGCAAGGCCCCCAAGTGGAAGAGATTCTAGTCCATAAGTGTTTTGGTTACCTAGTGCCACTCTAATAGAAATACCACAAATTGGATGGCTTTAACAAACAGGAGTTTATTCTCTTACAGTTTGGGAGGTTGTAAGTCCAAGTTCCAGGTGCCAGGCTCTAGGGGCTGGATGAAAGCCCCTCAACCTTGGGCTTCAGCTCTGCCCCTTGCTCCTGGCCCACTGAAGCTAGAGACATCCCTTTACTCAGGCAGCTGCTAGCTGCTGAGGCTGACAAACCCAAAGTCAACAAGTGAAAAGGCACAGTCCCAATATTACCAAACGACATGGCAGGCCATTAATTCAAGTTCAGAAAAAGTCCCAAGATCAGCAGGGCATGACAGGCTACTGAATGAAGACTTGGCTACATGCAGGGTCCAAGTGTGCCATAAGCTGGAGACCTTCCTCAAAGCTTCTCCTTAGACATGGGAAGCAGACCACATCTCTGAAGCAGCTACTCAGCTGCCCCAGTAGAATACACCATGGAGTTAACTACCAATCTCACCATGGGGAATAACTACATCCAGCTACTCAGCCACTTAACCAGGCTCAGCCAAGTTGACATACAACCTTAACTACCACAATATGCTAGGAATTTCAGAGGAGAAAATTTTACATCCTCCCTTAGCAATACATTATAGCAGTAAGTGTGCCTAGGATCTGTTTGAAGAGCACAGTTTAATGGATGAGAACAGATATATCCTATATATCTGGTTTATTCCTTACAGAAGACAGGCAAGAAATAATAGTATCGGTTCCTGCCAGTAACGTATTTTCACAGGTTCCTAAAAATACTCAAACTGTGGTAGCAAGTGTCAGAATCTCACTCAACATTTTCCTTAAGCATGAAAATAGGTCTAAAATGAAGATATTGATGAATATAATTGGTATAGTTTTTATTTTCCATTGGATGCAATAGCTTCTCTAGTATTAATTCCTACTATTCCTCAACCTCTTTAGAAATCACGTTTCTAAATGTCAGTTTATTCTTTTAAGGTTTCATAAACATTTCGAATTTTAAAAAAAGTTAAAACAAACTTTATGATTACTTTAAGACTTTTTAAAAATCAATTCCACAGCCCTACGACCACAAAGAAAGAAGTGCTGGGAATGGAGCACATCCTTTGGGCCCAGGGCCCCTGTGCTGAGAATGTCCCAGAGCCAGGGGAAGACGGACAGACGTCAAGACATATGAGATCTCCAAGGAAGGCTGGGCTTACCGATGTAAAAGGAGATAAGGACCTTCTCCTAGAGTCAACACAGAGAGAGAAAGACCTGCCCTAGAGCTAGCACCCTGAATTCAGACTTTTGGTTCCTAAACTATGAGAGAATAAACTTGTTTAAGCTAGGAAAAAAAAATCAATTCTACATGGTTCTACAAGCTCCTCTGAAAGGATGCTGGAAACCTTATAACTAACTTGAATTTAGAGTTAATGCACAGTGATGTATCTTTTAAGCAATGGCAGCAGTCTGTAAGTATGCTCAGTTCACTAAAAGCAGTATTGTACAGCTCTGAAGTAGACTTGAAGTGTGAAGAAGTATGAGTCCTCAACCTGCCCTAGAGCTGTATGACTCTTCAGGTCATTTAATTTCTTGAAGTCTTAGAAGTATTATAAAGGTTAAAAGAGAAAATGTATAAACTATAAAATCCTACACAAATACATCTATCTTCTTACTATATTTAACAAGACTTAGATATAACTAACTTACATAAATATTGAAGTATGTTATAAATTATAAAGGTGCTACCTAACCAAAACATGAAGTGCATCAGCAATCCAATGACAACCAATTCTATAATATAAAAGTATCTTAAAAAGTAACAAGTAATGTGTCTCAGTTACTTGTTATAAACAGGAAATCATACCCCATCCACTGCAATGGTTTGTTTACAAAACCAGCTTACATGCTTTTTGGTTCTTGTTGGTTGAACATATTATTATAAACTAAACAATGATATTGTTTATACTTATACAGGGAAAAAAAAAGAAAATTTTCTATATTGAAATTAAACGTAAACTCAAAGTCTGGTTTCTGGTTACTCTCTTTTTAAAAATAAAGCATGAAATTATACTGCTTCTCTTCCAAACCTTTCATATTACAAGGTCAGTGTTTGCACAGGGAGACAGCTGGGATGGGGTGCTGGGATGGGGGATGAAAGAATGCATGGGAGGGAAGGACACAGGGAAGAAGTTATGGGGAGGAAGTACGAAGAGAGCTATTACATTGAGGGGACTTGCAGTCAACGTCATCAAACAAACTGTGTATGAACTACTGTATTGAAAATCAATTTGTTCTGTAAACTTTCACCTGAATCAAAATAAAATTTTTTAAAAAAAAATTCTTATTACAAAGACTACAGCCTAATTACAATATTGCCTAAATGGAAACCTCTGATCAGATTGGCAAGACCTAAGGTAAAGCTAGAATGGACCATCCAGAATACAGACAAATCCTGGCCTCTAATTCAAGTCCAAACACTTGATTCAACTACAGAGCAACTGCAGGATTCCAACCAGTAAATACAAGGACCCTACAGATCCAAGATATCTGACTTATCTCTTCGTTTTTCTATTTCTTCAAATATCCCTAATTTTAGAGCTGTCTAGTACACTATCTTTGACTAGAATTAAACATATTAGAGAAAAGTTATTGACAGAAACTACCTTATTTGAACGTGAAAAAACAAATTGAAGTAGAAAAAGCTTTCACGAGAAAATTACAAAGGAATAAAAGTAATGATAAATCAAATTCATTATGATCCAGGACCTAAGGGCAAGCCATATGCCTGCTTAGCTTAATGGTATGAGTCAGGTAATAAAAGTCTTCTGAAGAATAAGTAAAGGGACATAATAACAAATCAGAACATTAAGTTTAGCTCAATGGTTTAGATACCCATACAAATCTACCATATGCTCCTAAATCTGGCTTTTGGAAATAGTTAAAAACTGGCAGCAGATTTGTATAAAAGAAAAAAGGTATTAACACATACAGGATAAACCTTATAACTTTTTCTGTAAAAAGTGAGATGACTTTATCCCAGCCTTCCCCAACTAAAGCAATGATGACCTAATAAAAACATTGTGACAGCAATGAACATCAACTAGATATTAATGTCTTATCACATGCCTAAGAGTCAAAAAGACAGTTTAAGTGTGTTCCAAGAAGGTAAGGAACCACTGTGTATTTTTCACTGCTATAGCCTCTGTACTAGACTCATGCCAGACACACAGTACAAGTTCAAAAAATATTGCATGTGAGAAGGAAGTCGAGGGGATTAAGGTAAAAGTGATAAAGTTGAGTAGTATAGGAACCTAAGCTCTCGGTCACTAGGCATTTGTTGTAGAACTGTTTTTATGTAAAACTTGGCAAGGGCAGACTACATAGGGATACTTCCTTAAAAGTATCACATCAGACACACAAAAGAAAAAAATCCAAAAAGAACTGTTCGGAAAAAGTAGGTAACACATTTTTGTTGTTTTAAGTGCTGTGGAGTACGTTCTGACTCACAGTGACCCCATGTACAACAGAACACTGTCCAGTCCTTAATAAAGAAATGTATTTATTATAGAGCAAAGATGTTACTTTGGGGTTTTTTTTGTTGTTGTTTTGTTTTTTTTCCAAATACCACACACATTTCATGCAAATAAAACAAAGCAAGCAATGGTAAGCAGACAATAAACCACAGCCCCTGCTCCAGCCCCAGAAGCCCTGGCGCACTGGCAGAAGGTTGCAGCAGAGTCACTCTGCACTAGAAGTACAGCAGTGCACATGTGCAGTCAGAGATGTCACTTTGAAGACTAAGTTGCGTCTGAGCCACGCCACCATATTCTCAACCTCCTGAAATTCTCATACCATCTGAAAGGTAGACAATGAACAAGGAAGACCAAAGAATATTAATGCCTTTGGACTGTGGTGTTGGTGAAGAATATTGAATATACCATGGGCTGCCAAAGAACAAACAAATCTGTCTTGGCTGAAATACCACAAGGATGGCAAAACACCTCTCTGCTTTGGGTCATGCTGTCAGGAGAGACCAGTCCTGAGAGAAGGATATCATGCTTGGTAAAGTGGATGTTCGGTGAAAAAGAAGACGACTCTCAATGAGATGGACTCCAACAGTGGCTGCAACAAGAGGATGGTACTGGACCAGTCAGTCTTTCAGTCTGTTGTACTTAGGGTTGCTTTGAGTGACAACCTCCTCAATGGCACCCAACAACAACCAGCAAGCACAATCCCATACTGCTTTTTCTGTGACAGCTTTCTTATAATGTTACATCTCTATGATCCACTACTCCAGTGGTCTCCCTTTCTAGAACCCACATACCTCTGCTAACCCTCAGCTTTTAGCCTTACCAGGGACCAGTGGCACCTCAGGTTCCTAATTTTTGCTGTCTGATTTCAAAAGTAATTACTTGGAGTATGGTCCTTTACCAATCATCAAATCTCTTCACCTTGAGAATTATCTGTTCCATCCTATCCATATCTAGGACCCCTACTCTCCTCACCAGTCAGATCCACTGTTAGGAATTAGATTCTTAGCAGGTGCCCCTGAACTTTAGTTATTCATAAAATTCCATTACTAACAATTAGACTGTAAGACCTTAAAAAGCAAAGAACATATCTTAGCATCATATCCCACAAAGCGCTTAACAGAATAGTTTGTAAATAGAAAATATTCAAATACTTGTCAAATGAAAAGTATGTGGCTATGATATCTCTATCCTGTTTTAAATTGCCTGGTTTCACTTTTATCTTCTTTATTGCAAAACAATTTATAAAACAAGTCACAGAAAGTGAAACTGCCGTTGTGGCAAAGACTGCTTTTTCGTCATCGTCTTCCTTAGCACACAACTAGTCTACATTTCCATCTTGCTAGCAGTAGACAGTAACCCTGTGACTAAGCACTAGCCAATGGGATGTGATCAGCAGGGATGAGTCCCACTCTCAGGTCTAGCCCATAGAAACTTCCCGTGCTGTTCTTCCACTCTCATCTCTCCATCCATCTAACTGGGATGTTGATCCTTAGGGCATTCTTATAAGTCACATGTTCAAAATGGAAGAGATTCTATCAGTCTGGGTCTTTGGATGACTGCTTTAAGGAAAGTCACTCTTCCCCCACAACATTACACACACACACATCCCAGCAACAAAAACAACCTGGAACCACTTTAGACTGTTATGAGAATGAGAAATAAACTTTTATTGTGAGGCCATTACTTGTTTGGATCTACTTGTTCCTGCAAGTAGATTCTAACTATTCTAGTTACTTACCAAACTTACCCTAACTATATTAGGGTCATTAAAGACTGATAGCAAATAATTCCCATTCTTTCCCTGCCTTTACTCATGAACAAAATTCATATCAAAAAGCCCTCTAAAACATACAGGTTACAGACATCCTTGAACAAAATGACAATTCAAATGCCTAGAATTCCTGGAGGGAAAGATTATTATTAAATAAAACCAAACCAAAGTCACTGCCATCAAGTCGGATGTGACTCACGGCAACCCCTCCTTGGGTTTCCGAGGCAGTATCACTATGACAAGAAATCTGGAGAAACTTCTTATAACACCATACAAATAATGAAGATGCACAAAGGGTAGTTTTTCTAATCTATGTAACTTACTGAATTACCTACCCTCACCTTGTTAGTTTCCCCACATGCCTCTCACTTCTCTCAGATGAGTTCTGTGAGGATCAACAAAATTGTACATTTTCCAGTGTTTCCTATGAAGATAACAGAGCTTCACTGCAATAGTCCATTGTTACAAGGATTTAGTACCTTATAAATCAAATTGTAACTTGTGGAACCTAAAAGCCAATTTAAACAGCTATGTTATCCCCCAACTCCAGCACAATAAAAAGTATTCATTCAAACCAGGAAAGCACTTTGTAGTTGCAAGTAAGAAAACTACTCTGTACATTTCTGAGGTAGTGCAACAATTATTTGTATACTGATGTATTTAAAATCTGTCTCTCATCCCTATATTTAAAGCTCTGCAGTCTAGGGTGTGGGAGGAGTTGGGGCTATGCCTATCATGTTCATTAAGGACAAGCACCCAACACATACTGTTCCATAAATAATTGTTGATTAAATGAATAAATGTGCAACAACAGTGCTTTCCTCTAAAGAAGTTTAGATAGTCTTCTTTGGTTTTGAAACCCTAACCTCTTTTATAATTCCTAAATGCTTTTTAACTTTTGAAGTTCTTTCATGTATTCTCATTTAATCTTCACAGCAATCCTAGAAAGCAGGCAGAAGAGTCATTCTCCCACTGTAACTATTAACGGAGGGCTTAGAGAAGGCTTGCTTAAAGTCACAACATAGCTTATGAGTGGTGGCTTCAGCACAAGAATCCAGGTTCTCTGGACTCCTTGTTCTTCCTACAACTTTCCCTTCTATAGCCAGAAAGCTTTAAAGCAATTTCTGAAAACCTCAACTTTAATTGAAAAAGAAAATTTTTTGAAAATCACCCTTTCTTATTGTGAAATATCACAATCAAAATTTAATAAGAACTGTTTTTAAAACTTAACCATAAGGAAAATATCACACAATAATGTACACTCAAAATAGAAATATGTCAAAATATTTTGTCCCCATTACCTCTAAAAGAAATAACTCAGAAAGAAAATACACCACAGCTATAGCTCCTTCCTCAGGTATTCACTCTAGATGCACAGCCAAGTCCCTCCCATCACAGAAGCTACTACATCCTGCTTCTCTATAAATTCAAAACTTCCAAGTTCAAGGGTTCAATCTTCCCTAGATCCTCTCATATTTTACAAATATCTACTATTAATTTGACAGCACTCATGTATTCCAGCAAACAAAATGAGTAGGGCTTTTTAGTCTGTTTCTCACAAGGAAAGGAAGGAACAATAAAAGAAAGAAAAACAAGAAAAAGTTCATCATTTACAGACTAAAAAAAACAAAAGTTTATACATTTGAAAGGCTTTTTCTATTGCCAATCCATTCCACAACCATTTTTAAGTATCTGCTATATTCCAGATTCATTACAAACCCCATGAGTGCCTCCTCTTGTAGTTTCCCTGTTACATACTATTTTAGACACTGTGGATATAAAAACACAATTACTTTATATAAGGCAATATAAGTGCTATATAAATACATGCATGAAGTGCTACAGTAGTAAAGAAATGTAAATGGAGCTAGGATGGTTGAAAAAGACTTTATGAAAAGTTGAATCTTGAAAGATAAGTAGAGTTCAGTTAGGCAGAAGAAGCAGTATGTGTGAAAATACAGACATAACAAAGCATTGGTGTGGCAGAAAAGGTGTAGTGCCTAAAGCATTTGACTGCTAGCCAGAAGGCTGGAGGTTCAAACCCACCGGCCACTCCTCAAAGGAAGGTTGGGCAATCTACTTCTGTAGTGATACCACCTCGGAAACCTAAAGAGGGGTCGCTATGAGTCGGATCTGACTCGATAGCAGTGAGTTTGGTTTTGTTTTTTGGTTAGAACATGAAATTCACTGATGAAGAATGATGGGAGATAGGACTAGAAAAGTAATCAGCAGCCACAGACTATTTAGTTATTGTGTGCCATTTCGATTCTGACTCATAGCAACCCTACAGAACAGAGGAGAAACCCCATAGGGTCTCTTGGGCTGTAATCTTTATGGAAGGGGCTTGCCAGGTCTCTTTTCTCCTTCAGAGCCACTGGTGGATGCAAACTACAGACCTCTCAGAAGCTGAGCATTTAACCATTGTGCCACCACTGTGCTTCCCACAGACTGTAATAGTCCTTAACTATAATGGTAGTTTACAGTGCAGATCCCACCCCCACCAAGTTCTTGCTCTGCAAATCACAATGGCTGTGGGATAGATTCATATACATTATCATCTAGACATCCAAAGGGGCATACAGAACAAAAATTCATAAAGGAGACACCAAAACCCAAAATCAAACCCATTGCCATTGAGTCGATTTCAACTCAGAGTGACTCTACAGGACAGAGTAGAACTGGCCCATTGCACTTCCAAGGCTGTAAATCTTTAAGGAACCAGACTATCACATCTTTCTTCCACTGAGTTCTAATTGCTGACCTTTTATTCAGTACCCAAATACTTAACCTCTGAACTACCAGAGCTCCTTATAAAAGAAATAGGAAAAGCAAAACTGGATTGAAAACATCAATTATGAGAAGAATCATCTTGAATCTCAAATAATCCATCCTACTTTGAATCCATGCGTCACAATTTTTTTTGTTTGTTTAAAAAAAAAAAAAAAAACAGGGACACCCTCTTGGCTCAACTTTCAGGCAAATGATACACAGGCCTTTAAGGTGAACAATAACATCAGAGAGGAATGACCCCTTCAGAACAAACAACCATAGGAGATCAAAAGGACAACATTTGCCCAGGAATAAAGCTCAGAAAGCAGGAAGGGATAGGAAAGGACAAATGGAAACAAAGAACCCAGGGACGAAATGGAAGAGTGCTGTGACTTTGTGGGGATTGCAATCAATGTCACAAAACAAAATGTGTATGGATTGTATGAAATACCAATTTCCTCTGTAAAGTTTTACCCAAATCATTAAAAAAAAAAAAAAAAAGTGGGAAACTGGAGACATAAGGCAAGAGAAAGTGGAGTCATTTGTAATTAGGGTGGGAGAGGGGGCAGCAAGAGTGAGCAGGAAGGGACCAGATGCTTCAACTTCCCCTTTGCACTGACTCCCACACCAGCATCAACATGGAGAATACTTCCATTTCTCCTAAAACTGCATTTTAAAGCAAGTTAATGCCTTCTTTTTTTGAATGAAACAAGAACTTTGGCAAAGCTTATACCAGTATCTAGTCTCCAATAACTATCCATATTAACTCCTGAAGTTAACACAGTTCAATCTGCTCATCAGTAAAATGGACTTATTTCATGGGCTCATACTAAGTTTTCATTTTATCCACTTAATTTACCGTAGCACAGTGCTGGGGAACTAGCAGATACTCAATACGTAGCACCATTTTTCCTTCCAGAGGACTTTATTACCTATACTTCCCCGGGAAAAATCACTAACTTCTTTAGGCCTTAATTTCCCCATGTGTAAAACCAGAATGATACCTTACACAGTTCTTTGCACAATGTTGTTGTTGTTGTTATTTGCCATCGAGTCGGCCCCGACTCATAGGGACCCCTCCTTGGGTTTCCGAGTTAGTATCACTACAGAAGTAGGAATGCCCAACCTTCCTTCCGAGAAGTGGCTGGTGGGTTTGAACCGCCAGCCTTCTGGTTAGCAGTCAAGTGCCTTAGGCACTATGCTACCAGAACTCCCTATCTTTGCACAATAGTATGTAAAGAGTTTGTAAACCACAGAGTGCAGTACAAAATGTAAAGCATAATTGTTTTCGAGCTTGGCACACACTGGCAACTTCCATTTTGTCCTTAATGGAACTGAAAACACCAGAGTTTACTGACTAATAAGTAATATGGTCAGGTAAAGAACCAAACACCTAACCTACTGTTCTTTTCCTCACTCCCTAAAAGTTAAAGGCCTTCCCATATCATCTTAAACTTTTAAATACTCAGGTAAAGGGGGGGGAAAAAAAACCCACTACCATCGAGTGGATTCCGACTCATAACAACCCCCACCGGGTTTCCAAGGTGATGAATCTTTGCAGAAGTAGATTGTCCAGTCTTCCTTTCGCGTAGTGGCTGGTGGGTTTGGACGGCCAACTCTCTGATTAGCAGTCAAATGCCTTAGGCATTACGCCACCAGAGCTCCTTAGGTAAGGGGAAAGGAGGCTACAAATGAAAGTGGAGCAAAATCGCAGAATAAAATGACTTGCCCAAGGTCAAAACATCAGAGCAGAAAACGAAATCCTGCTTTGCCAGCAGCCAAGGCCACATCTCCCCTGGCTCCTACAACAACCGAAAAACTGTAAGTTCGCCTCTTCATAGACCTCAGAAGGCAGTCTAGGGGCGTCGGGCCGTGGCCCTTGCTCATTTCAGCGCCCCTTCAGGCCTCATCGGTGCACACCCACCGCGCCCCTCCACCGTGCCAACAGCTGGGCGAGAACCATCCCACACCAACGCTCAGTACCGGGCCCGCACTTCCCCACCACCCCCATGGACCCACTGAGGCCGAGACCCCCTGTCAGAACCCCAAAAGGTTAAGTTTCCCACACGGCAGAGCCCCGCCCGCGCTCTCTGCCACGTTTGTGGCCTCACGCACTATGGCGCTCCAGACCAGGGCTCCCGCCGCCGCTGAGCCCGCCGCCGCAGCTGCCGGGGACCGGGCTTCCCAGCCTCACAGTCCCAGCGTTCCCAAGGCAGCGCGAGCTTTTCCAGCGGCCCTGACCGTGAACACCGAGAATTCCGTGGACTTCCTCCGCGAGCTCCGCCCCCACCGCGGCCCCGGGAAGGGCTCACCGCCAGAGCTGACGGACTGCTCCCGCGGCCAATCATTACGCCTTCCCGGAGTGGGCGCGGCCACTCTCTAGCGGACCACGCCCCACTCGCGCTTTCTCTGTGGAGGTGGAGACGAGGGGAAACTTTCCCAGAGTTCCTTTGAGCTCCTTCAGTCCCACTTAGAGGGCCTGCGACAGGGAAAGGGGTAGGTGGGCTGTATTTGGATTGGAGGAGGAAGGGGGCGTTGCAGGGAAATGCACGGAAGTGAGCGGAGGCGCTTCCCTGTTATTGAAAAGGAACCTTGACCATTCGTTGTTTATAAGTGTGGCGCTGGAAACGCCCGGGAATTACAGCGGCACCATTCATGCATTCCTCAACAAATATTTATGCAGGTAATTTGCAGAGGAAAGAACACAGTGGTATTTGCCATCGAAAATAACTAAATTGTACCTAAGAAAGCCCCGCATCTCTCGGGGTCTCAGCTTCCTTTTCCGGAAACAGAATTATAATAATTTTGTACCGTAGCTGTTTTGAGGATTAAAGCAATAGGCGAAGTCACTTTAAAAGTTTGTCGTTGTTGTTATGTGCCGTGGACCCCGCCTGACTCACAGCGACCCCTCCTTGGGTTTCCGAGGCCCTATCTCTACGGAAGGAAGGTTGGGCAATCCTACTTCCGTAGTGATACTGCCTCGGAAACCCAAGGAGGGGTCGCTATGAGTCGGGGCCGACTCCACGGCACATAACAGCAACAACAACAACATCTCTACGGAAGTAGATTGCCCAACATTCTTTCCGAAGAGTGTCTGGTGGGTTTGAACCACTAGCCTTCTGGTTGGCAGTCAAGTGCCTTAAGCGCTATGCTACCAGAACTCCTACTTTAAAAGTTGTTAGTGTTATTTGCCATCAGTCAGACCTGACTCACAGCGACCCCTCTTTGGGTTTCAGAGGCAGTATCACTACAGAAGTAGATTGCCTAACCTTCCTTCCGAGGAATGGCTGGTGGATTTGAACCACCAGCCTGCTGGTTAGCAGTCAAGTGCCTTAGGCACTACGCTACCAGAGCTCCCACTTTAAAAGTAGTGAGCCATTAAAACAAATGTGATATGTCTGCTGTATGCTAAGAACTGAGCTACCGCAGTCTCATAAATGTGTATCTAGGGCCCTGGGTTTACCCACTATCCTTATAGGTTTCTTTCATACAATTTTATTTCTTCGTTATCTAGCCAACAACACCTCTCATTATCTAATGTTTTTAACCAAAAATAATCAAACTTAAAAACATTAGACACGCGTACATAACCCCTATGAAATGTTTTCTCTTAGACCCACCTCCTCAGTGCTATTCTATGTAAACAATTACTGTATGTGTATGTGTTTGTGTGTATCTGGTAAATTAGAGAAGCAAATTACGAAGCATTTTTGTAACACACTATATCATCCGTTTGGAGAATTATTCTCCACCTTAGGAAACAGCGGCTTTTATCACTTGAGACAAGTCAGGAGGGTAGAGGGGTGTGAAGTGCGGTCCGTCCTATTAGGATATGGCGTAACCAGCTAACAACTGGCGACGCTGAGAGGAATAGAATTCGGATTGCAGCCAAGTGGCTGCCAGAAGCTGAAGAGGGTCCAGGGGTAGTTTTTGGTTGTCTCAGAGAAGAAATCACGTGCAGGAAGCGGAAGCCAGGCGAGTGAGCGAGTGAGTGTCTCCAGGAGAAGCCGAGACTCTAGCCCTTTCTCAGATACAAAACCCACCCTTTCCCTTCTTTCCTCGCCTTTTCCCTTCTTTCCTCGCTCCTGAACCATTCGCAGAAACCCGAGCAGGTGAAAGAATCCCGTCTCCAGCCGCCATCCCCATCCTGCTTTGAAGAAGAGGGGACTCCGAGGTTTGGCCGCTCGCCAGCCATCCCCCACCCCACTCCCTTCCCAGAACCTGGCCGGGGCGTCTCCTGGAACCAAGGTGTTGTCGTCATGGACACGCCCAGGGGTTGTGAGAAGGCTGCAGCTGGGGTTAACTTGCCTGATCAGGGGCCAAAGCGCCTTTGCAGGCTGGTGCAGGAAGGACAGCTGCGCGTCCTGCGGGAGGAGCTACAGAGGATGGGAGGTCCGGCTGTGAGGTGCCCAGGGCCGGCTGGAGACACCCTTCTGCACTGCGCTGCCCGCCACGGGCATCAGGACATCCTGGCTTATCTAGCTGAGATCTGGGAGCTGGACATCGAGGCCACCAACAGAGACTACAAGCGACCTCTGCATGAAGCTGCCTCCATGGGCCACCGGGATTGCGTGCAGTATCTGCTGGGCAGGGGAGCAGCTGTGGACTGCCTGAAAAAGGCAGACTGGTAGGTGGCGCGCTTTCCAGAAAGGCTCTTCATGTATTTCACCCTCTTCTACACCTTAGAAACTTGTGGGGTTTTCCTCAACATCTGGTTCTCAACCTAAGACCTGTTCAGTGGCAGGATGGTCTTGCCCCAGCATTCGCCTATAGTGGAGGTGACCTACAGCTTACATTGTCTCTGTCCTTGTGGAGTTAACTGCTTGGTCAGGGCAATCACTTCCTTTGTTTTTAAAGCAGAGAACAGTAGCAGACAGAGTATAATCAAACAGTGAATTGTGTGTACTACGTGGGATATGAATTCCAGGATGTGATGTTCTCCTGGGGATATCTAGCTAAATTACTACTAGTATATTTAACATTTCAGCAATTGCATTTTTAAATTATTGTATTTTGAAGTAATTAGTAATTGGAAAGAAACATCAGTGACACCCTTCCCCCAGTCTCCGTCAGTGTTAGCATTTTACATAACCATAGTACAGTCACAAACCAAGAAGTCAAAATTGGTACCATCCATAGAGCTTATCCAGATTTCACCAGTTATACATGCACTAGTGGGTGAATAGCTCTATGCAGTTTTATCATGTGTAGTGTTGTTAGGTGTCATCAAGTTGCTTCAAACTCATAACAACCCTATGTACAACAGAATGAAACACCACCCCAGTCCTAGGCCTTCCTCACAGTCTTTGCAATGTTTGAGTCTATTGTCACATATATTGCATTGAGGGTTTTCCTCTTTTGATGACTCTCCACTTTACTGAGCTGAATGTCCTTCTCCAAGGACTGGTCCCTCCTGATAACATGTCCAAAGTACGTGAGATGAAGTCTCACCATCCTTGCTTCTAAGGAGCATTTCTGCTGTTGTCCTAAGACAGATCTGTACATTCATCTGGTAGTCCATAATATATTTCATATTCTTTGCCAGCACCATAATTCAGAGACATCAATTCTTATTCAGTCTTCCTTATTCATTGTCCAGCTTTCACATGAAATAACATGAAGCGATTGAAAATACCATCAGTCAGGTGCACCTTAGTACTCAAAGAGACATCTTTGCATAGCTACCACCACAATCAAGATATTCAGCTGTACTATCACCAAAAAACAATTACAGTTTGCTGGTTAGATTTACATTTTTAGTACTCATTCTGTCAGTTTCCTTAGAGGTTATGAACATCTTAAGCTCCATAATAACATAATGAAGTTCCTGCCTGCAAGTGACTCCTAATCTAATATAAACTAGAAACATAGCAGACAGCAATGTAGTAAATAAAGGACATCTTGTCCATTTTGTTGAGGGAGTGGATGTAATTATGTTTTTACAGTTAAAATTTGGCCCATAGGAAATACTACAACTAAGCATAAGATTGATTTTCTTGTGCTGCTGGTGAATTGGTTTAAAGACAGTTCCAAGAGACATCTCATATACTCCTTAAAACAACTCTGTTGATAAGGAAGTAGGTTCTCAGCTTCATTAAAAGGACAAGCTTCATTTGTTTACATGTTTGAGAGTGTAGTCACAGTGATACATTTTGCCCATTCCTGCCATTCTGTCTTTATGAAATACCTTCTTCCCTATTTTTCCAGTTACCCTGCCTTACTCAAAATTCATTCTCT
This sequence comes from Orycteropus afer afer, assembly GCF_000298275.1. Taxonomy (NCBI): domain Eukaryota; kingdom Metazoa; phylum Chordata; class Mammalia; order Tubulidentata; family Orycteropodidae; genus Orycteropus; species Orycteropus afer. Next base: position 18,552,003 of record NW_006921615.1, read on the forward strand.
CTGTGAAGGCCTCCCTGAATGTTACATTTATAATAATTATATTTATGAATTTATGAATACTGCATTTATAAACCCTCATTTATCTGGGTTTCTTCCTTCTAATTCATCTTTCACTATCATTACCACAGGGTACCTAGGTGATGCAAATGGTTTACACTCAACTACAGACATAATGATTGGCAATTTGAGCCCACCCAGTGGCACCACAGAAGAAAAGCTGGCAATCTGCTTCTGTAAAGATTACAGTCAAGAAAATTACATGGAGCGGTTTTACTCTATAACACATGGGGTCACTCTGATTCAGAATCAACTCAACAGCAGTGGTATCATTACCATATCATCACACCACATGCACACAAATAGTGTTCGTAATTAACTAATATCATAACAATCTTAGACAAGACCTTACAGATCATCCCAGTATGTGCCAGTCATGGGTTCTACAGAATGGGGATAGATGGGTAAATAAGACCTGCCCCTGCTTTCCAAGAGTCATTGCTCCCTCATTTTACACACAAGAAACTGGAATTTCAGTGAAGTAAAATGACTTACTGGAAATCATTTATGTTGGAGGAGCGCAAGGTCAGAGCTACCTCCCTTGATATCAATGTATTTCACTATCCCATGATTGTCAGGCACATCTTAGTTCAGAACTTTATTATAACCACACTTTCATTTGTGTAAATGTTGCCTTATCAATGTATACTTCTTATGGATAGGGCCTATGTCAAATGCTCTTTTTTAAATTTTTAACATTTTATTGTGTTTTAGATGACTTTTGCAGTTTACAAAGCAAATTAGTTTCCTATTCAACAATTTATACACAAATTGTTCCATGACATTGGTTGCTATCCCCGAAGTGCACATTCCCCATTTCCATCCTGCCTTCCCTGTTTTTGTCCATTGAGTTTCCCTGCCCCTCCTTGTCTCCTTATCTCTGCTTTCAGGTAGATGTTACTCATTTGGTCTCATATAGTTGATTATTCTAAGGAGCACATTCCTCAGGGGTATTATTGTTGGTTTTATAGGGCAATCTATTATTTTGCTGAAAGATGACCTCCAGGAGTGGCTTCAATTCCAGGTTAAAAGGGTGTTAGGGTGAGACCCTTAGGGGTTCTTCCACTCTCTATCAGTCCAGTAAGTCTGGTCTTTTTTTTTTTTTTTATGAATTTGAGTTTTGTTCTACATTTTTCTCCCATTCTTACTGGGACCTTCTATTATGTCCCTGGTCAAAGTGGTCAGTAGTGGTAGCCAAACACCGTCTAGTTCTTCTGGTCTCAGACTAGAGGAGGCTGTGGCTCATGTGGGCTACAATTTCTTCCTTGAGTCTTTAATTTCCTTCACTCTCCTTTGCTCCAGATGGGAAAAGACCAATAGATGTATCTTAGATGACCATTCGCAAGCTTTTAAGACTCCAGAGGCTACTCACAAAAGTAGGATGTAGACTGTTATCTTTATGATCTATGTTATGCCAGTTGTCCTAAATATCCCCTGGGATTATGGTCCTTAGGCTTCAAGCCCAGTAACCTAACGAGGTGTTTAGATAATGTCTAAGAAGTTTCTATAACTGTGCCCCCATGTGCTCTATTATATATAGGAATATATATGCAGCACATACAAATATGTATATACAACTGCCCTCAACTATACCAATATATGCACACACATGTCCTCCCACATGCCCTACCACTCTTATACAGAATACCTGTGTAACAACTCACAAATTTTTGGTATTACTGTTGTTGCAGAATTGTATACATCATAACATTCATGGTAGTTATCCTGTACCTCTCCTGGCTTCATTTACCATGGTCATGTGGTGCTTACTTCCCACATACTGGGAATTGCCTTTCCTTTCAATAAAATTAGCATGTGTCTATTATCTAGTTAACATGTGTCTACTATCTAGTAAGGAACTCTGCTGGGCTAGTGCCTGAGGCATTTGATTGCTAACCAGAAGGCCAGCAAACCCACCAGCCACTCCTCAGAAGGAAGATTGGGCAGTCTACTTCCTCAGTGATATCTCCTTGGAAACATAAGAAGGGGTCGCTATGAGTTGGATTCAACTTGACAGTAGTGAGTTTGGTTTTGGTTTTTATCTAGTAAGTGATTCTCCATACCTTCTCCTCCCATCCCTAGTAACCATCAAATAATGCTTTCTGTGTGTAAACCTATTCTTGACTTTTTATAAAAGTGGTATCATACAATATTTGTCCTTTCGTGATTGACTTACTTTGCTCAGCATAATGTCCTTCAGATTCATCCATGTTATGCAGTGTTTCACAGACCCATTATTCTTTATCATTACATTATACTCCATTGTATGTATGTACCACATTTTGTTTATCTGCTCATCTGCTGATTGACACTTAGGTTGTTTCCATCTTTTTGCTATTGTGAATAATGCTGCAATGAACATGGGTGTGTTCAAATGCTGTTTTATAACTCCTTTTCAGCTCAATTAATAAATGGATACTGATTGAAGTGAATGGGAAAAATTCAGCAGAGTACCTCTTATGCAAATATTATTCTGAGTCAAGTGTTTATGGCTGTGGCTTTTCTTAGTTTTGTCCCAATTCAGTGCTATACTGTGAACCAGTTCAGAAGCAGCTTTGCCTCCTAAGTGCTTCACTCCTATGTTGTTATTATGTGCCGTCAAGTTGGACCCGACTCATAGTGACCCCTTCTTGGGTTGCCGAGGCAGTATCACTACAGAAGTAGATTGCCCAGCCTTCCTTCCGAGGAATGGCTGGTGAGTTTGAACCGCCAGCCTTCTGGTTAGCAGTTCAGTGCCTTAAGTACTATGCTACCAGAGCTCCCACAGGGACACATAAATCACATTTTCCCCTTGTTATTTTCTTCCTTGTCCTTATGGCAGGCAGAGAAGTTTCTAGTCAGAGCCATTTTTCTGCTTCCCAGATCCTGAATCCTCTAGATTTCCCGTCTATGCCAAGGATGTCCATTTTCTGAAGACCTGGCCATTCACTTCTAATGTCTTGGCTATACTCCCCTCTGACAGCTTGTCTTGATTGGCTTTAGGACTCCTCTAATGATGGCTTGCACAAGGAAGAATCTTGAGGTGATCCAAGACCTTGTGGAATATGGCGCCAATCCACTTCTGAAGAACAAAGATGGCTGGAACAGTTTTCACATTGCCAGCCGAGAAGGTGACCCTTTGATCCTCCAGTACTTGCTCTCTGTTTCCCCAGCTGCCTGGAAGACAGAAAGCAAAATTAGAAGAACTCCTTTGCACACTGCAGGTATGACCCACAGCTCGGCAGGGGTGCGGGTACAAACACGCAGCATGCTTCGCTCAGCACTGTTAGAACATCATCTAATTTAAGACACCCTTCCTGCCACCACCTCAAGGGAAACGGATAATTTTGGAAAATAAAGGGCAGGGAATAAGAGCATCTTTGGGGTATTCTGACATACAAGGAGTTTCTAAACCTAATATAACTTGGCAGTTAGTATGCTCTTCTTTCTTGTATTAATTAACTTTTCTTTTATATGAGATTTATCCTCTCAAGGAAAGGTCACTATGAGTCTGACTCTAGGGCACATAACAACAACAGTTAGATAAGCTTGTTCTGTCCCTTACCAAGTCTTTTACCTTAGGAAACTCAAGTCTCTCTCTTGGGCAAGTTTCCTGATTAGCAAAATAATGATGGTAATGATGTTCTTATCATAAGGTTGTGTAGGGCTTAAAGGGCACGATATATGTAAATCCCTTAGCATAGTGCTTGGCACATAGTGAGTACAGAATAACTGACCATTGCTATTCCCTTCATCATTGTCACATTTATTCTTATATTATTAAAAGTAGGAGGAAAGAATACTATACTTCCCTTGTATCCTAAGCAACACCTTCTACAGTATGAAATATGCAAATAATTATAGTGCTTATAATTATCTAAGGAGCTCTTGTGGTGTAGTGGGTCAGCAGTTCAAATCCACCAGCTGCTTCATGGGAGGAAAATGAGGCAGTCTACTTCTAGAAATATTTAGTCTTGGAAACCCAGTGGGAGTTGCTCTGAGTCAGAATCAACTCGAGGCAGTGGGGTTTGGTTTGGTTTGGTTTGCTTACAATTATCTATGCTTGAGGAGCCTGAGTGGTGCAGTGGTTAAGCACTAGGCTGCCAGTTGTAAGGTTGGTGATTTGAACCCACCTGCTGTTCCACAGAAGAAAGATGTGGCAATCAGTTTCCATAAAAATTAAAGCTTTAGAAGGCCCATGAGGCAGTTGTACTCTGTCCAGTAGAGTTGCTGTAAGTCAGAATTGATGGCACACAACAGGAACAGTGATAATGTCACATATAAATTTGGGCTTCATTGTTTGGAGTAGTTAACTTTAATTCTGAAATTTTCTATTTATAGATTAATTTACTAAAAAGCAAAATTGCTGTGACTTAAGTTAATAATTAGGGCCATAACCAAACACCTTGAGGAAATGACTAACTAACTTTAGGGCTTAGGATCATAGTCTTAGAGGACAACTAGGTCAGTTGACATAACATAGACCACAAAGGCAATGTTCTACATCCTACTTTGGTGAGTAGCAACTGGGGTCTTAAAAGCTTGCGAGCAGCCATCTGAGATGGAATTATTGGTCTCTTCCTGTCTGGAGCAAAGAAGAATGAAGAAAATCAAAGACTCAATGAAACAATTAGTCCAAAGGACTGACTAGCGGACCCCACGAACCACAACCTCCAGTACCCTGAGACTTGAAGAACTAGACAGTACCTGGTTACTACTACTTACCACTATGATCAGGATCTTACTAGAAGGTCCTGGGTAGTGTGCGAGAAAAATAGAACAAAATTCAAAATCATAAAAAAAATAAATAAAAATAAACTTATTGGTCTTATAGAGACTGGCAGAACTCCCAAAACTATGGCCCTTAGACATCTTTCAAATGTGGAACTGACTAACCCCTACCCCACCCCCAAGGATTACCAAAAAATAGAGAGTGAAAATATATTAATAGGGTATTAAGGAACTCAAGAGTCCCGATCAAGAAACTTGGCAAACCTAGGTCAACTACCTTTAACCTTCTAGGTAGTACATTGAATTAGGATATAGGGTATTTTGGTTACCTGGTACTGCTCTGACAGGAATATACTACAAATGGGATGGCTTTAACAAACAGGAGTTTAGTCTTACAATTTGGAGGCTTTAAGTCTGAGTTCAAAGTGCCAGGCTCTAGGGGCTGGGTGAAAGCCCCTTAACCTTGGGTTGCAGCTCTGCCTCCTGCTCCCAGCCCACTGAAGCTAGAGGCTTTTCTTCACTCAGCTGCTGGCTGTTGTGGCTGACAAGCCCAAGGTTGACAAGTAAAAAGGCACAGTCCTGATGTTGCCAAACCACATGGTAGGCCATTAATTTAAGTCCATTGAAAGTCCCCAGCTTGGCAGAGCATGGCAGGCTGAACAATGACATGGCTACATGCAGGGTTCAAGCATGCCATAGCTAGAGTCCATTCCCAAAGCTGTTGCTTATATATGGGAAGTAGACTACAGCCCCAAAGCAGCTACTCAGCTGCTTGTGGTAGATCCCACCATGGAGGTGATTGCCAGTCTCATCATGGGGAATAACTACCACCAGCTGCCCAGCCACTCAACCAGACCCAGCCAAGTTGACACACAACCTTAACTACCACATAGGGCTTTTAGTTTTTCTAAGAATCAACAGCTGTGACCTAAGATAGTCTAGGAAATGTGCATAAATTATTCTCTAGCCATAGTTGGAAGTTAAGGACCAAGGAAACCTTTTTTTTTTTTTTAATTTTATTTTGATTTGGGTGAAGATTTACAGAGCAAATTCACTTTTCATACAGCAGTTCACATATACTTTGTCTCATGTCATTGACCAAAATTTACAATACAACAGTTCCCCTCCCACTTCCTCCCCATAGCCACCTCTTCCCAGCGTCCATCCCTCCATACTCTTCTGCACCCTGAGCTATCTCCCTGTGCATAAGCAGCCCTTCCTTCTCCCATGATTGTTCTCTCCAGGGTGTGTGTCTACTTGAGGTAAATGTTTAACTCACTTGCCTGTACTTTGTTTGGCTGGAAACCACAGGTGTGGGTTCAATCCCAGACCTGAAGGGCAGCTAGGGGCCATAGTCTCAGTGGTTTCACCAGGCTCTATTGGACCAGCAAACCTGGTCCCCACCTTCTTTTTTTTTGCCTCCAAATGATTTTGAGTTTTGTTCCACATTATTCTCCCTCTCTATGCAGGATCTCCTACATCCTTTCCAAGGAAACCTTTTTTAAAACTTTGCAAGTGAGTCAACTTTTCTCTAGCTCATGAATTATCTGAATAGCTCCCCACTGCACCTAGTTATTGATACAAAACAGTGAGGAACAGATAGTCAAAATCTTTTTTTTTTATTGAGTACAGTTATTTTTAGTAGGAGTATTAATTTCCTGGTTATTTCATCATGGATTACTATTAAAATGTTTTGCATTTCCTGGGCAAAAACTGGTTGGGTTGGGATTTGCAGCACAAATTTGCTGAGATAAATTTCAAATTGAAAATTTGCCAGGCAAGTGTTCATAAAGACAAGATAATCACATGTTGGCTATGTACATGTAAAGTGAAAACATCATTCTTCATTCCTTATCCAGTTGAATTTTTTATTTTTGTAGAGAAGTAAGAGTGTTCCTAATTTAATTATTCCTTCCTGTAAGTCCTAACCAAAAGAATGGGACAGAGAGAGAATGTAGGAGGAAAGAAGCATCTTATATTTGCACTGAAAAGCTCTAATTCTCAACTCTCTTCTCCCAGCAATGCATGGATGTTTAGAGGCAGTAAAGGTGCTACTTAACAGGTAAGGAAAATAAAGCAAAAACAGAAAATTGGGGAAAATATTTGCTAACTATGACAGAGAGTTAATTAAACAAATACTCATATATTCATTCAGTGCCAACTATGAACTAAGCATTGTAAAAGATTGAGGGCTACAACAGAAACGAGACAGACATGTTTTTTTAAAACCTCATGGAACTCACAGCATCACATACCGACCCTGAAATAATAGAGGGCATATCAGTCCAGTGAGTGTTACAAGGAATTGCTGGAGACCTATAGGAGCTTATAACAGGAATCCTCAACTTGACCTGCGAGTAAGGAATCTTAGTGCCAGTGATACATAAACTATGACCTGAGGAAGAAGTAGAAATTAGGTAGCTAAAAGTGGGAGATAGAAGAGCATTCCAGCATCTGTAAATGTTCTAAGCCAGGAAAAATCATAGTTCATTTGAGAAACCAAAAGAAGTTCAGTATGTGCTGAAGCATTAACAGTGAAGAGGAAAAATGTGTGAAATGAGGCTGGAGAGGAAGGCCAGATTTAGATCCTGTAGGACTCTACACCATTTAAGGGATTTAGATATTATTCTAAGCATGCAAGATGCCATTGGAGGGTTTTAAGCAGGGGTGTAAAAACAGATTTGCATTTTTCAAAGATCCTCTGCTTGCAAAATAGAAAACTCACTGAGCAAGAGTGGGAGTTGCAAAACCAGTGGGAGGCTCTTGCACTAAAGCAGGAGAGAAATAATGGTAGCTGAGCTGAGGCAATGATTATAAACATAAAGAGAAGTGGAAAGATTTGAAATATCTAAGCTGTAGAATCAATAGGGTGAGGTAAATAATTTGATAAAGGGAATGAGGGAGAGGGAGAAGTCAAGGATGACTTTCGGATTTCTGGTTAAGCAGTTAAGTGCGTGGTGCTGGTGCCATGTCCTAAGATACAAAACACTCAAGGATGAACAGGTTTTGGGGAAGAAAATGATAAATTCACTTTTGGATATGCTGAGTTTCATGCACCCATGGCATATCCAAGTGAAGATATCAAGTAAGGAGTTAAATACAGAGATCTGAAGCCAAAAGTAGTAGTATAGAATAGATAGATAGATAGAATCCATGGGTGACACACACTTAACCACTCAACTACTAGCCAGAAGGTTGGTGCTTCAGATCTACCCAGAGGCACCTTGGAATACAGCCTTGTTGATCTGCTTCTGAAAGGTCACAGCCTTAACAACCCTATAGAGCTCAGTTCTCTGCACACATGGGGTTGTCATGAGTTGGAATTGATTTGATGGCAACTAATAACAACAACCTGGGCTGAGATACAAATGTGGAATGCATCACCATAAAGGTGATGATTGATGCTGTAAGAATGGATGAGATTACCTGGGGAGACATTGTATAGTGAGAAAAATGTCTAATGTAGTGCCCTGAAAATCATCACTTATGTTTGGGCTTGCCTGCTACACATTGGCACATTTCTGATTGTCTACAGATATTATACATATTCATTTATCTGTCAATCCATCAAACATATTTTTGAGTACCTCCAATGTGTTAGTCCCTTCCCTAAGGAGTCTATAGGCTAGTGTGGAATACAAGTATAGATAAATATCGCACAAATAAATACATTTATTACAAATTGGGAAAAGTACAGATGCTATGAGAAAGCTGAAGTCCTAATTTAGACTGAGGAGTACAAAAAGGTCTTTGTCAAAAGTCACATTTAAGCTGAGGTCTGAAAGATGTGTTGGAGTTAGCCAAGTGAAGAATGGAGGAATAATGTTCCAAGCAGAGGAGACTGGCAAGTGCAAAGGCAGAAAAGGAGTTGGCAGCTGGAGGGCCAAAAAAAGATTGGAACAAGTTAAGCCTAGGGTGACAAGAGGGTGGTATAAGAGAAGCCCAGAAAGAGAAGCAGGTGCCACAAAATTCTGACCTTGTAGGTCATGTTAAGATTGTAGATTTTGTCCTTTGTGCAGTGGGAGGCAGTTGAACGTTTTAAGCAAAAGAGTGACCTTCTCCAAGTTACGTTGTGAAAAGATTACTGTGGTTACTGTGGAGAAGGGATTATTAGCAAGGCAGTGGTCAAAGTGAGAAAAACAGGAGGCTGTTGCCTATTGATATGGCTATTTACTTGGTCTAACAGGTGAAGGAAGGTTGGGCAATCTACTTCAGTAGTGATACTGCTTCGGAAACCCAAGGAGGAGTCGCTATGAGTTGGGTCTGACTTGACGGCACGTAACAACAACAACATCAACAACAGGGTGAAAGTGGAGAAGAGGAGAAGGATACAAATTTTTTAAATATTTTGAATGTAGGATTGACAGATTTTGAAAATTAATTATTGGGGATAAAGAAAAGGGTAATAGAAAGAATGGCCTCAAGGCTCTGGCGTGAGAAATTGGAAAGATGAAAGTGTCATAAAATGAGAGAGAATTCAGAAAAGACCATGGATTAGGTCACAAAGCAAACCTCAATAAATTTAAAAAAACAAATAATACAAAGTATCTTCTTTGATCACAACATTATAACACTAGAAATCCATAACAGAAAGAACAATGAAAAAATTAAATACATGGAAACAGAATAACACCTTACTTAAAAACTATTGGGTAATAGAAGAAACTAAAAATGAAATTTAAGAAATTGCTAGAATGAAAACATAACATACCAAAACATTTTGGTAGCAAAAAGTAACACTCAGAGGAGAATTTGTAGCAATAAACACGCACCAAAAAAAAAAAAAAAAGGCCCAAATCGGTAGCTTATCCCTACAACTTGAACAAATAGAAAGGAACAGCAAAAGAAGCCTAAAGTCACCAGAAAAAAAGGAAATAATAAAGATCAGAACAGAAATAAATGAAATAGGAAAATGGAAAGAATCATCAAGACTAGGAGTTGGTTCTTTGAGAGGATAAACAAAATTAACAAACCACTGGCTAAATTGACAAAGGAAAAAAATGAGAAGATGCAAATAACCAAATTAAGAAATAAGATGGGTGACATTACAACAGAACCAACTGAGATTAAGAAAAATCTCAGTTGTTGATCTGCTTCTGAAATATCACAGCCCTCATAACAGAATACTATGAAAAATTATATTCCTACAAATTAGAAAACCTAGAAGAAATGGACAAATTTCTAGAAACCCAGTACCTACCTACCTAACACAAATCAGGTAGAAAATTTGAACAGACCCATAACAAAAGAATTGAAGACATCATAAAAAAAACTCCCAATAACAGCAAAAAGCCTAGCCTAGACAGATGGCTTCACTGGCGAATTCTATCAAACATTCTGAGAAGAGTTGACACCAGTTCTACTCAGTATTTCAGAACATAAAAAAGGAAGGAATGCTCCCTAATTCGGTCTATGAGACTAGAATAACTGTGATACCAAAGCCAGGTAAAGATACCTCAAAAAGAAAATTACAGACCAATATCACTCATGAAAATACACATAAAAATTCTCAACAAAATTCTAGCCAACAGAATTCAACAGCATATTAAAAAAAAAAAAAAAAAGTACATTACAGTAAGGTGGGATTATTACCAGGGATGTAAGGGTGGTTCAACATTAGAAAACAATCAACGTACTTCTTCACATAAATAAAACAAGGAAAAGAATCACATGATCATCTCAATTGATGCAGAAAAGGCATTTGATAAAATCCAACATCCTTTCCTGATTAAAAAAAAGAAGAAGAAAAACTCTCAGTAAAATAGGAAATTCCTCAGCATAATCAAGGTCATATGTGCAAAACCAACAGCCAACATTACTCTCAATGGAGAAAGACTGAGAGCATTCTCCTTGAGAATGGGAATGAAACAAGGGTGCTATTTATCACCACTCCAATATTGTACTGGAAGTTCGAGCAATAGGACAAGAAAGGGAAATGAAATGTGTTGAAATTGGAAAGGAAGATGTAAAACTATCCTTATTTGCAGATGAGATGATCCTATAATAGAAAATCCCAGAGACTCCACAAGGAAGTTACTGGAACTAATAGATTTAGCAAAGTGACAGAGCACAAGATCAAAACACAAAAATCAGTTGGATTCCTCTACACTAACAAAGAGGACTCTGAAAAGGTGATCAAGAAATCAATACCAATTTACACTAGCCCTCAAAAGGAAAAAATACCTAGGAATAAACCTAATCAGGGATGTAAAAGACTTATACAAGGAAAACTGTAAAACACTTATGAGAAACTAGAAGAGATCTACATAAATGGAAGAACATTCCATGCTCATGGATTAGAAGACAACATTGTGAATATGTCAAAACTACCAAAAGCAATCTATAGACATAATGCAATCCTAATCCAAATCCCAACAATATTCTTTAATGAAATGGAAAAACTAATCTCCAACTATATAGAAAGAAAGGAAGAGGCCCTGAATTGAATATTGAAGAAGAAAAATGAAGTAGGAAGCCTCTCACTTCCCAATCTCAGAACTTACTATATGGCCACAGTAATCAAAACAGCTTGGTACTGGTACAATCACACACATAGACCAATCGAATAGAATTGAGAACCCAGAGTAAATCCATCCATCTGTAGGCAGCTGATCTCCAACAAAGGGTCAGAAGCCATTCAGTGGGGAAGAAACAGTCTCTTTAACAAATGGTGCTGGCAAAACTGTCTATCCCTATGCAGAAAAATGAATCCAGATCCATTCCTCATAGTATGCACAAAAACTAATTCAAAATGGCTCAAATACTTACATGTCAAAGCTAAAACTATGAAATTCCCAGAATAAACATATGGTCAAAATAGGGGACCTAATTTTTGGCATAAATACCAAATAAAACTGAACATGCTCATCAAAAAAGACTTTACCAAGAGAATAAAAAGAGGACCTACAGACAGGGAAAAAGTTTTGGCGAAGACATATCTGATAGGTTCTAATCTCTAAAATATATAGAAAACTTCAATAACTCAACAACAAAAAAACAAATCTAATCAAAAAATGGTCAAAGGACACAAACAAGACAATTCACTGCATTCAAGCGGCCAAAAACTACATAAAAGATGTTCATGATCATTAGCCATTCCATAAAACAACCCACTGCTGTCAAGTTGATTTCAACTTACAGTGACTCTAGGACATAATAGAACTGCCCCATAGGGTTTCCAAAGTTGTGAATTTTTATGGAAGAAGACTGCCACATTTTTCTGCCACAGAGCAGCTAGTAGGTTCAAACCACCAGTGTTGTGGTTAGCAGCCAAACTCTTTAACCACAGTACCACTATGTCTCCTTCGTTAGCCATTAAAAAAAAAAACCAAACTCATTGTCCTCAAGTCAGGTCCAACTCATAGCGACCCCTCCTTGGGTTTCCGAGGCAGTATCACTACAGAAGTAGATTTCCCAATGTTCCTTCTGAGGAGTGGCTGGTGGGTTTGAACAGCCAGCCTTCTGGGTAGCAGTTAAACACCTTAGGCACTATGCTACCAGAGCTCCCTCATTAGCCATTATTGTTGTTGTTGTTATGTGCTGTCAAGTTGGACCCAACTCATAATGACCCTTCCTTGGGTTTCCAAGGCAGTATCATCACTACGGAAGTAGATTGCCCCATCTTCCTTCCGAGGAGTGTCTGGTTAGCCATTAGAGAGATGCAAATCAAAATTACAGTGAGATACCATCTCACTCCTGCAAAAATGCAATGACCCCAAAAAAAAAGAAAACAAATGCTGTTGATGTTGTGGGGGGATTGGAACTCGTTGCTGGAAGGACAATAAAATGGTACAATTGTATGGAAACAATATAGTGCTTCCTCCCAAAGCTAGAAAATAGAAATACCTCATGATCTAGCAATACCACTTCTAGGTATATATTCTCCTATATAAGAGCAGTCACACAAATAGACATATGCACACCTATGTTCATTGCAGCATTCACAGTAGCAAAAAGGTGGGAACAACCTACGTGCCCATCAGTGAATGAGTGGCTAAACAAACTGCAGTACAAATATACAATGGAATACTACACAACTAATGAAGAATAACGATGAGTCCATAAAACATAATATCAATCACAATAGGACTAATATTGTATAGTCTCACTTTTATAAAAAGTTAAGAATAGGTTTATACACAGAAAACAGCTATCTTTAGTAGCTACCGAGAATAGGAGGGGTAGGGAGGGGAATTCACTTTCTAGATAGTAGATATTTTATATTTTTGGGAATAGGAAAGGCAATACTCAATATGGGTGAAGTCTGCACAGCTTGTTGAAAGTAAATGAAGACATAAGAAGTACACAAGAATAAGGGACAATTTTGGTAAATGCATACAATTTTGAAACAATAACAGACATGTATTCCTATATGTGTATAGAAAGGCACATATGAGTATATGAGTATGCATGTATAGGTATATGTACATGTTCATGTGTGCTGCATATACATTCATATATATATTAAACTTCATAGGGGGCACAGTTATAGATACTACTAAGACATAAACCTAATGGGATTGGTTTACTGGGTTTAAAGGTTTGGAACCATAGTCTTGTGGGACAGATTGGTCATCTGGCATAACATAGTTTGTCCTAGTTTGGAGAGTAGCATCTGGGGTCTTAGAAGCTTGTGAGCAGCCATCTAACTAATGGTCTCTTCCTGTCTGAAGCAAAGAAGAGTGAAGGAAACCAAAGACTCAAGGAAGAACTTGGTCCACAGGACTAAAGGTCCACAAGAACTGCAGCCTCTTCTAGTGCCTGAGACCAGAAGAACTGGATGGTGCCTGTGCTTACCACTACCAACCGTTCTGATCAGGGACACAACAGAAAGTCCCGGTTAGAATAGGAGAAAAATGTAGAACAAAACTAACATTCCTAAAAAAGGCTAGATTTAACTGGATAGAGTTAAGTTAATAGAGACTAGCGGAACCCCTGAGATTATTGTCCTATAATACCTTTTGAACTTGGAACTGAATCCACTCCCAGTGGTCACCTTTCCTCCAAATAATAGATTAGCTTATAAAAATAAGCAATATTACTCATGAATACTATGCTCCCTGAAATCAGTCAACTTTATGAGACCAAATGGTCAACATTTACCCTAAAACAAAGATGAGAACCTATGGAGGGGCAGGGAAGCTAAATTAATGGGAACAGAACAAAAAGAATGGAATTAAGAATGTTGACACATTGTAAAAAATGTAACCAACGTGATGGAATCAGTTGTATAAAAATTGTTAAATGAGAACTGAATTTGCTATGTCAACTTTCACTTAAAAGACAATTAAAATTTTTTTTAATGAAATAGAGATGGTTAGAAGAGGAACAGATTTGCTCAGGAACATCAACATACTCTTGAAGACCTAGAGCTCATCTCAGATATTGAGATGGAGAAGAGAGAGTGAACTCCAGATCATCACACATACTTTGTAAAGCATATAACCCACTTGCAGGAGAGCAAATGTCAATTGTTCATTGGGCTTGAAGTAGTGAATTTTCTCAGCTCTGTAATTTTGGGTTTTGGCTCTAGGTGCCAGTATGAACCAGACTGCAGAGACAAGTGTGGCGTTACACCCTTTATGGATGCAATTCAGTGTGGTCATGTCAACATAGCTAGGCTGCTCCTTGAAAAACATAAGGTATAGAAATGGCTTGGGTTTATTCCTTTCATTATCCCTATAAATTTATACCATAGACGAAGCAGAAACCATAGTGATTCAGATCCTGGATTTAAATCCCAGCTCTGCGAATTCCACCTGTGAGACCACTTGATTTCTCTGAGAATCAGTGTTCCCATTTGTAAAATGGAGATATATAATTTCTCCAAGAGATTATAAGGATTATTTTATCAGTTGCCATCAAATCAGTTCCAACTCATGGTGACCCTATGTGTGTCAGAGTAGAATTGTGCTCTACAGGTTTTCAGTGCCTAATTTTTTTAAAGTAGAGCACTAGACTTGTCATCTGAAGTGCTTCTGGATGGACTTGAACATTTAAACTGACTGTTAGCAGCCAAATCCATTACATTTGCCCCACTCAGGGACTCCATTATAAGGATTAAATAATACAATTTACATAAAGCAGTTAGCAAAGTAACTATTTAGTACATGATGGGTGTTTATAGTAACAACAACAAACTGTCCCTCTGACTGTCCTTTTGGCACTATTGTTAAGACTATTGAATCTTAGCCATTTGAGGTAGGGGGAGTGTTAGAGAGTCCTTGAAAACCTAGTGAAAACTATGGATCTTCTACCTAGAAAAGAGTAGTTAGACGAAAAAGTTTTGCCAAAATGTCAGAAGATTCATGGACCCACTTTTTTCTGCTGCTTCTCTCTCCTCTATGTACTAGGCCTGCATTTCAGTCGAGGATATGCTAGGGGCCCAGGCAGTGCACAGAGCAGCAGTCACTGGGCAGAATGAAGCTATCCAATTCTTGGTCTCTGATCTTGGCATTGATGTTGATGTGAGAGCAACATCAACCCACCTCACAGCACTTCACTATGCAGCTAAGGTTTGTTTATTTCATAACTGTGTCTCTGCTTCCTTAGGCTTGCCTTACTCCATCAATGAATAGCTTTATAGCCCTGGTTTCTTTAGCTCTGTGTGGAAGAAATTGCCCATGATTTGCTTCAGAAATGTTCATGATTCTGAAGCCCTGTGTCCCTTTAACTAGAAACCTGACCTTATTTATTTCTAAGTAAAAATAGAGAAACTCTTTATAAAATGCCTAGGATTATGCTCCTCCTCCCCTCCCTTTTTGTTTTTAAGAATAATGTTATTTGAAGCTATGAAGATCCATTTTATGAAATTCTTAGCTTTCTTGTACTGCTTTTCAAGAATTAGGATCTCTTTAACCAGGGCATGGGAATTGCACTTACTGGGTTCTCCAGTGTAGAAATATTTAAGACATGCAAAATTTTTTCTCTAGGAAAGTAGCTATCTACCTCCTTCTGTTTTAAATGCTAGTTATCTTTTGTGGATCATCTTTAACATTATTTATTGGTTATCTGCCTTTACTTGATTTTCTAGCAGCAGGGATAATTTTTTTTTTTTTCCTGATCAACTGTACTCTCTTTCCTGCTTCCCCCCTTATAAGCTAGTGGCAGATTCATGAAATTGGGCTAAGAGTCATCTGTGGTCACAGGAGGGAAAGACACAGGAAGACTGACTCTGTAACCTTGGTTTTAGTCACACCACATGTAATGAACTAACTTGCTAGATAAGATAGTGTATAAATTACTTCATATATGATCACGTTAGCTGTAATAAGACTGCCGGTTATGTGGAGTTACAATCTTTTCTAGTTCCTCTCTCCCCTAAAGATATTAGCAAAGAGTATAAATATGCTCTTGGGAAATTTTGGAATTATGTGGTCTGTATACATCACAAGATTTATTATGCCTTATACTTATGGAAATTCAATGACCTTGGCCAATAGTTTGGCCTACACAGTTGATCATCTATAGTCTAATAAAGAAAAGCCACCAAAATCTTTATTTAATGATTTATAATAAAATTTGAGAATGATATGATTCTTCTGTTAGATATGAAAATTCTATTTGAGTTCACTATTTTTGAAACAGTACCTAATATGCATTGAAGTTTGTATTAAAAATTTGTTTTTGTCTCCATCACAGTGATAATAAATTTCTTTCCAACACTCAGGAAGGACATACAAGCACAGTTCAGACTCTCCTATCTTTGGGTGCTGATATCAACTCTAAAGATGAAAGAAATCGATCAGGTGAGACTTATTTTTATATATGCCTTGAAAATTATTAAATTAAATGTAAACAAAACATGGACTTTTATATTAAAAACATTGGTTTTAATATTATTTCAGTAGCTTAGCAACTTTTCATTAAAATAACATTCCCTGTTTCCAAAGCTACAGAACTATTGCTATTACCATAACAATAATGATAAGGACTACTCATTACTCCTACTGTTCTTACTGTTTTTTATTATTATTTTATATTACAATGATACAGTATATTTAACAGAAACATTTTCTATCTTAATTCATGATGATGCCAGCTACCTGGGTATTGTATAGATTCATCATATGTTGTATCTCTTTGGAGTCTATTTAGAAACTAAATTCAGTATAATTTTTTAAATTTAGGATTCAGAAATATATTTCTAGAACTAATTCTTTAGATTTGGATTTTAGAATAAAACCTCTAATTAATGTTTTGTGAGCCAGTGGCCATCTTCCAAGGTTTTCATGTCATCTTTATGATACTTCAGAGATGAGCAGATAACTAGTTACATACTCTAGAGCTGGAAAGGGCAGCTACTAAGTCGAGGGAGGAATGCAACACCTCATCCTAGAGACTGGGTAGTGTAACCAGGGATGTTCCCAACATACAAACTGTCAGGCTTAATTTCTACTACCACACTGGGAAAATGTGGCCATAGTTTTTCTTTTTGTCACATCATTCTTACTTGTGGTGATCATTTTCACTCACAAAAAAAATTCACAAAATTTTGAAAATGTTTTCTACACCATTTAAAATGTGTTTCAATGACACACAGGAATGAACATGAGGAAGACCAGTCTCATATTTCCCATTAACTTGCTTTGTTGTTTCGGACAAGTTTCTTAAAATGTCTCTAACTGGTTTTATTATTTTTAAAACTATTCTCAACCTAATCAGGTTAAAAAGAAAAATATTTTGATCTAGTATAGGCAAAGTCATAAAAATAAACTATGGAAA
Organism: Orycteropus afer afer; assembly: GCF_000298275.1. NCBI lineage: Eukaryota > Metazoa > Chordata > Mammalia > Tubulidentata > Orycteropodidae > Orycteropus > Orycteropus afer. Next base: position 18,569,493 of record NW_006921615.1, read on the forward strand.
TAGAAAGTCTATATAATTGAAAGAACCAGTATTTTTGTAAGGAGCAATCTAATCAAGTCCAACCGTGTGAGGGATCCTATACTAAGTTCATGTGATTTTTGTCTTCTCTTAGCCCTGCATCTGGCCTGTGCAGGTCAACACTTGCCTTGCATTGTGTTTCTCCTGCAGTCTGGACTGAATGATTCTCCAGACATAACAGGCACCCTGGCTCGGCAGTTCACAAAGAGAGAAGACATCCTTCAGTGCTTTGACCAAACAGTAATGACATAAGAATGTTGCTAAAAGAAGCCAGAAAACTGCATGGTAATTTATATCCTGCTTCCTAAGTCCCAGTGTTTTCTATTTCCTCTTCCAACCTTCTTCCCTCCTATACTGTCCCCTCTAGTTGAAAATTTCCCAGGTTATCAGGGTGCATCATTGTGTTAGATTGGGTTCTCTAGAGAAACACAAAAACCAGCAAAGTATATATATATATATATAT
>NW_006921615.1:18572176-18574347 GCF_000298275.1 Orycteropus afer afer
CACTCAGAACACAGTCATCTGATCCCATCATGGGAACAACCACACAGAACTGGGGTCCAGCCAAGTTGACACACAGCTCCAACTATCACAATCATGTAAGCACTTGGATCTGAAGACCAAATTCCTAGCGTTTTGGCTGACACACTGTGAAATCCTGAGCTTAATCATCATCTTTCCATAATCCATATTTCACCTTTTTTTATACTTAAAGTATAAAGTTTAGGAAGTCAGATTCTGGAATCCTAAGAGAAGCATGTAACATGAACATAATACAGTATATGCATATTTCTATGTGTATGAAATATCTTACAATAAATATTATATGGCAAGGAAATTATAACCATATTAAAAAATGTAACAAGTTACTATAAAGCATATTTGGTAAATTTAATTTCTTCTTTCCTAGGCTTTTTCTTGGCTATTACACAGTTCACTTTTCATCTCACAGGTCTTAAGGAAACATTTATAATCTGTTTACACAGAATTTACAAGGAATTAATGAAAACTTTTCTATATTCTAAGCACTGCTACTTAAGCTATAAAGTTTTAATCATTCTCTGTTGATCCCCTTCAGGTAATAAATACACCTGGAAAATGCAGCTAAGATATTGCCAAAACTTTTCCAATACCTGAGTTGAAGAATGAGGTTGTGTTCTTAAAACCTACAGGTTACATGTCCTGTCCCATCTTATCCTCCTGTTGAAGCCTATAATTGCTAAAGAATGAAATATTTGATATAATAACTTTAAAAAAATCTATAGCAAAACAGATAAAATATAGAATGAGTCCTCAGACATTTGGATTCTTCTTCTGTTTTTTTCTCTTTTTTATTTTAAAGATAATTTTCTCTGAGCTTTAAAGCATAATTATTCATCTCAGTCAGTCTTTTCAAAAATCATGTGCGTCAGTTACAAGCAAGATTTGGGCCCCTTGTTTGGTGAAATCTAGCAAGTACTGATTACACACCCACCTTATTCTCAGTGTTGCGCAAGCCTTGGTAAATAGCAAGAATTACCAGTTCTTCTTAATGATTCCCAGATGGCACTGAGCTGATTCCTATCCCTAACAACCATCTAAATGTTCTAGTAGAAATGCCACTTGATTATACAAGCCTGTCTTGTGACCTCTCTATCACATACACTTTTTCTACATCTGCGCTGATTTGAGATGTAATTACCATTTCCCTGATGCTTCAGAGATATCGTTGTGTCAGTGTCCTTTGAGTCTGAAGATAATCCTGTAAACGTGGATATCCATGTGTGCAAGTAGACAAGACAGAAAGATTGATGTGATACTGGCATCTTTTCCCCTTAGCACACAAATAAAGCAGCTTTTTACTTACATCTGTTGTGTACAACGTCAGTTCACATTTGTAGCTTTGCTTCTGTCCTTACAAAGTGGCCAGTGATTATGGCATATCAAGTTATACTTTTGTTTCTAGTAGTTCTACATTTGCTATAGCCCTGTACATAGTATAAACTTGGTGTTAGATGCTGCTGCTAAACTACTCAAAAAGCCAGAGAGAGCAATGATGATGATAACAACATTAGCTGTGGCAAAGACAGTAGGAGTAATATTATATACATATATATATATTCCAAAAAGGACAAGGAGGCCACATCTTCTGACCTCCTCTAACCCCACAAGAGGAAGACAGAATCACCATCAGTAGCTCAAAGCCCATTCCTACAAGACCAGACATGTTGCCTCCCTCCAGCCCTTTCACCAACCATTCCTACCAAAGCACCCACCACCTCTCTCCTGGGTTCGATAATTCACTGCAGTGGCCACACAGAACTCACAGATTACAGGGTTTATTAGGGAAGCACCAGGCTAAATTCAAGTTCAGGAAAAACACTCAGTCTTTCTCCCAGCTCACAGTCTCTCCCAACAGTGAGTGTCACTTGGGGTCTCACTCAGCAATGCATGTCTCTTTCAGTAGCACATCTTCCTCAACCAGCAGTCAGAGAGAGACTTCTTCTGCCTCAAGGAGGCCTCCTTTTGACTGGCAGAGTGGCCAAACTAACCAGTCATAACATCAGAACTCTAAGCACCTGAGAGAGAGCAGGACCCTCCCAGAACATAGCTTTGTGTTGCGCCAACAGAAATATCCCAGGTGGAAAACTTTTACAATCAGGAGCTCCTCAGTTGCTCACAGCAAATTCCACCAC
>NW_006921615.1:18574472-18576207 GCF_000298275.1 Orycteropus afer afer
ATGATAATATTATTCCTTTACTTTTTAATTATAGTTACTTTCCTCAATTCCTTTTGATCTTTATTCTGAAATTTCATTCCCTCTTCAACATTTTACATCTCCTTCCCTAGTTTATTAAGGAGCTCTGCTGATGTAGTGATTAAGGCATTTGGCTGCTAACCAGAAAGTTAGCAGTTCAAACCCACTAGCTGCTCCCTAGAAGAAAGATGAGACAGTCTGCTTCTGTAAAGATTTACAGCCTTGGAAACCCAGTGGGGGTTACTATGAGGCAAAATTGACTCAATGGCAGTGAGTTTAGTTTGGGTTTGTTCCCTAGTTTATCATTTCTCCTTAGCATTTACCACTATCAGATATATGTTTTGATATTTTTTTCCACAATAGAATACAGATTCCTTGAGTAGGAAACATAGTCTCTTTTATTTACTGCAGAAGCTCTGGTGGCACAGTGGTTAAGGCATTTGGCTGCTAATGAAAAGGTCATGGTTCGAACCCACTAGCCACTCAGCAGGAGAAGGATGAGGTAGTCTGCTTCCATAATGATTTACAGCCTTGGAAACCCTATGGGAGAAGTTCTACTCTGTCCTATAGGGTCACTCTGAGTCGGAATTGACTTGATGGTGGTGGGTTTGGGTTTTTCACTACTATATCTATAGGGTCTGGAACTTTGTCTGGCACATAGTAAGTCTTAAACAAATTTATGGTTAATGAAAGAATGATTAAGGAGCTCTGGAGGCATAGTGCCTAAGGCATTTGACTACTAACCAAAAGGCTAGTGGTTCAAAGCCACCAGCCACTCCTCAGAAGGAAGACTGGGTAATCTACTTCTGTAGAGATACCATCTCAGAAACCCAAGGAGGGGTTGCTATGAGTCAGAATTGACAGCAGTGAGTTTGGTTTTTCTAGTATGTCAAGTGCTTAACACAGTATCTGATACACAGTAAACAATATATATTTGCAAAAAAGGCTGAATATGATAGGGTAGCTCTGTATATATGATGTTGGAAAGGTATCTGTAGTAAGTTTTAAATAAATTTATGGTTAATGAAAGAATGATAATGTTTATTATATAATAATGTTACCATATGCTAGATACTGTGTGATTCCCCAACTGGGGTTAGGACTCCAACACATATTTTGGAGGGACACAATTCAATCCACAACACACCAAATTTACCGAAGCCCCTAAATTAAAAACCTGGGAGTCATTCCATGTCTCTTCCTTCTACCATAAGCTCCTGTCAGTTTTACCTATTAGAGAGCCCTCTCTCTATCCCACTCCATCCCTATTCTGGTTCCCTGGTTCAGGCCCTCCTAGTCTCATCCCAGACCAATACCACAACAGCCCCAAACTATCACTCCTGCTTTCTAGTCTTGTCCTCAAAACTATCCTCCATAAAGTTACCAGAGGGCTCTAACTAATTTGATCAAGAACACTGATTGTTAATAGTGGCTTATAGTGTTTCTCCTTCCAGAGAACATACCTACACTCTTAGCAAGGGCTTCCAGTATTTACCCAAGATCTAGCTCCACAAGGGCTTTGGCTGGTCCTGAAACATGCCTGATCCCTAGTGGATGTGTGTTAATATGATTGATTAGGGCAGAAGTCACTGAAAACAGATGCAATAGGTATGCATTACAATCATTCAGAAATACCTGTTGTTGTTGTTGTTATGTGCCGTCGAGTCGGCCCCGACTCATAGCAACCCCTCCTTGGGTTTCCGAGGCAGTATCACTA
>NW_006921615.1:18576307-18590608 GCF_000298275.1 Orycteropus afer afer
CTTCCTTCCGAGGAGTGGCTGGTGGGTTTGAACCGCCAGCCGTCTGGTTAGCAGGCAAGTGTCTTAGCCACTATGCTACCAGAGCTCCCCAGAAATACCTAGGACCTACCATATATTCCCAAAAAGAATTATACAAGAAAGTATTTACATGACAAAATGGGGGAAAGATTACAAAATTTAAAATAAATTACAAAACCGAGTCTAAAGAAAAATGAGATAATTATGTGAAAGGAGCTCAGGTAATGAAAGAACAAGCACTGAATTTAATTCAGCCTGTGACATTCACCAGCAGATGGCAGACCAATTTTTAAAGGTTCATTGTAAAATATGGAAAATGCAGAAAATAACCCATAATTCTACCACTTAGAAATATCCATTTATTTCCTCCTACTCTTTTTAAATGCATATCGTTGAGATAGTGCTGTGTATGTAATTTGTGTCCTAACTTTATTATACAGTCATAGCCTAATGCTCTTTTTAAAAAGTTTGAACTTTGTTTTCAATACTTCATCATATAATTGTTCATATTTGTTCTTTCATGTTGCCATTTTGAGATTTTTTAAAGATAAGATAAAGACTAGATAATCAGTGAAGCTTTCTCAAATTCTGCTGAAAGCAAGGACAAGGGGATGAAGACTGAAAAAAGGCTATTGGGTTTCATCACCAGAACATCAGAGACTAAATGAGTAGTTGGGAGACAGTAGACAAAGCAAGCCTGTGCTCTGTGGGATAGGTCGAGTGGTGAAGAAAAGGAAAGAAATAGGATGATAGTGTTATGGGATGTTAGACTGCTTTTTTGTTTTGTTTTGTTTTATTTATTTATTAGGTGTTTTGTTTTTTTTTTTTTTTTTTTGTTAAGACAGTGAAAGCATGTTATAGACAAAGAAAAGGAAGCATTGATAGGGAAGAAGTTGAAGCAGTAAAAAAGTGAAAAGCTCATTGAGAAAGCAAGGTCCTAGAGGAGGTCAAAGAAAATTGGATCAAAAACCCTTGGGGAATAGAAGAGAAATTCCTCAATAGTATAAACAGCAATTCTGAAAAACCCACAGCTAACATAGACTAAGAGCTTTCCCCTTAAGACAAAAAAAAAAAAAAAAAGACAAAGATGCCCACTCTCACCACTGCTATTCAATATTATATTGGAAGTTCTAGCCGGAGAAATTAGGCAAGAGAAAGAAATAAACAGAACACAAATAGAGAAAGAAGAAGTAAAACAATCCCTATTCACAGATTACATGATCCTATATATAGAAAATCCCAAAGAACCTACAAGAATGCTACTAGAGCTAATAAATGACTCCAGCAAAGTATGAGATGGAATATACACCTGTATCTCATTTAATATCAATATCTTGGAGGGTATAGGGTTAATGGAATATGTATATGACATTTTCTACAATAATGAATAATAATAATGTTATCTTATATTTGTTAATCTTTATATTTTTGAAAATTGCTCTGATAAACTAGAAAGGGTATGGAGGAAGTCAAGATCCAATTAGAAAGAGTGGTATAATTGTTACTGAGAATAAAAACCTTCATGCTGGGGGTCAATGTGCAAGTAGAGAACAAATTAGGAGTGAGGGCTGGTCTCTGACTTTGCTATGAGTGTAAGGATTTGCTTGCCACATCTGAGTAAAGCCTATCACAAAGCATTTGCAGAATCTTTAACTCCTTTCACATCCCTGAGAAAGGTAATTGACTTTATAGTGAGCACAGGCATAAGCATTCCTGAGACAAATTATTGTTGTTGTTATGTGCCGTCGAGTCGGACCCCACTCATAGCGACTCCTCCTTGGGTTTCCAAGGCAGTATCACTGTGGAAGTAGATTGCCCCATCTTCCTTCCGAGGAGTGGCTGGTGGATTTGAACTGTCAGCCTTTCGGTTAGCAGTCAAGTGCCTTAGGCACTACGCTACCAGAGACAAATACTAGGTAATAATTACACTTACCAGCTACACAGGTTCTGCCCACTATGCATTTTCTGACCTGAACACGTCAACCTGAGCAAACAGGCATTTCAACCAACATAATGCCTTCCCCCAACCTCATAGTATAAACTAAATCTCTTTTTCCTTCTTCCAAGGCTCTAAAAAGTTCTGAGAATACTCAAGGGTGAGTGGCATACTAAAGTCATTTGAAACAAGGTTAAAAAAAAAGCAATGATAATTAACTCTTGTACAGAGTTTTACTGCTCAGATATTCTCACTGAGTGGGGAAGAGGCGGCATAGCTTAGTTACCAGTATAGATTCTAGAGTCAGACTGATGGATTGAAATCCTAGCTTTTTTACTTATTAGTCATGTGACTTAGGGAAATTTACTCCTACCTCTCTGAGCCTCAGCTTCCTTACCTCTACAATGAAAATAACAGTACCTGTTGCAGAGGGTTCCTATCACAGGGTTTAAATGAGATAATCCATGTTAGTTCATTCAACAAATATTTATGAGTGCAAACTATTTGCTAGGCATTGAAGACTTAGCACAGAACTACGTAGGCAAAAATTCCTGACTCATAGTTAGGGGAAACAGAAAATAAATGAGAAATAACTTAAATATCTAAACCAAATTCACTGCCGTCAAGTTGGATCCGACTCATAGCAACCCCTCCTTGGGTTTCTGAGAAAGTATCACTACAGAAGTATAGTGCTCAATCTTTCTTCCAAGGAGTGGCTGGTGGATTTGAACCGCCAGCCTTCTGGTTAGCAGTCAAATGCTTTAGGCACTACGCTACCAGAGCTCAACTTAAATATATAATATATTAAATGGTGATAAGTGCTATAAAGAAAAATAAAGCAGGGAAGGGAAACAGGAAGTGCCAAGGACTGGGTGGAGGAGGATTTGCCAGGAAAGCTGTCACTAATAAAGTGATAATTGAGCAAAGAAATGGGCAAGTCATGTGGCTCTCTGGGGGAAGAACATTCCAGGCAAAGTGAAAGGTAATTGCACATGCCCTGAGGAGATTTTGTGTCTACTATGTTAGAGGAAGGGGAAGGAAGCCAGTGTGGCCAGAAATGAGTAAGCAAGAGGGACAGGTGGTAGGACATGAGGTCAGAAAGTGAGGGAGGGGGTGGAGGTGGGGAGGAGCAGATCATATAGGCGTTTTTTACTCTGGGTGAGATGGAGTAAGCCATTTGAGGGTTTTGATTAGAAGTGTGATTAAATCTGACCTAATTTTTTAACATGATCATTCTGAATGTTGGGTGGAAGAAAAGAACCTGGCTACGTTAGCTGGATTAGGCTTGCAGTCATCTATGCTAAACTTCGTCCAGGGCAGGGGGCAAGAAGTTTTATAATATGTTTTGAAAATAAAGTCAGCAGGACGTACTGATGAATTGAATGTGGGAAAGAAATAGAAAAGGTCATCTTTGGGCTTAATTAAGCAAACAGAAGGACTGAATTGCTGTTTATTGAGTCAAGATTGGCTGAGAGTGGAGCAAGTTGGGGAAGATGATCAGGAGTTTGGGTTTGGATGTTTTGTTGAATGTGAATTGCCCATCCAAATACAGGAATCCATTAGGTAGTAGGATATAGAGTCTGGAGTTCAGGTAAGAGGTCTGACCTGGAGATACAACTTCAAGAGTGGTATCAAAAGCCACTAGTCTGAATGACATCGCAAGGGAATGAGAAAACTCTGACATTTAGAGGTTCAGAAGATGAACAGGGAGCCAGCTAAAAGACATAAAGGAAGTAGCAGAGAGGTAGGAGAATATGGTCAGGAAACATATTTCAAGGAGGAAGTGATCATCTGGGTCAAATGCTGCTGACAAGTAGAGTGAGACGAGGGCTGAAAATGGAGTGAGTGCTGGTTGAACGGTGTCGAGATCAATGGGGAGTGGACAAGGAGGTTTTGGTGAAGTGGTGGGGCAAAAATCTGATCTGAGAAGGTTCAAGAAAGACGCAAAAGACAGGGACCCAAATCAACAAGCGTAGTCAACTTTTTGAGGAATTTTGGAGTAAAGGCACAAAAATAAAGCAACAGTTAGAGAAGGATGTGAGTCAATGTTTGTTTTAAATAGAACAGTTTACAGTTTGTATGCTGAGAGAATGATTTAACAGAGGGGAGAAATGAGGAGGAGGAGAGGGAACCACGTTTGGGGGTACTGTCCCAGGGTAGGAAAGAGGAACTAGAATCTAGTACAGAGCTTCTAAAATTTGAATGTGCAAACAATCACCTAGAGCCTTGTTAAAAAGAAAATTATTTAGTGGTCCTGAAAGTCTACATTTTCAACAAATTCCCAAGAGATGTCACTGCTGCTGGACCACTGTGATAGTTAAGGTTGTATGTCACCTTGGCTGGGCAGTTGGATGTAGTTATTCCCTGTGATGAGATTGTAAACACCTCCATGGAGGAATCTTCCGTGAGCAGCTAAGTAGTTGCCTTCCGGGTATGGCCAGCTTCCAGTATAGAAGAAGCTTTGAGGAAAGTCTCTAGCTTTTTGGTGTATTTGGATCCTGCATTTGGCTGAGTCTTTGTCTCCAGTTCCTGGACATGAACCGTTGGTCTGCTGTGTTGCCTGCCCATCTTGGAATTGTGCCATTTTACCTGTCAGTCTTAGGTTCATCAGCCTCACCAGCCTGCAGCTACTTGAATTAAAAAGAAGCCTCTAGCTCCACTGGGCCTGGAATAAGAGGTAGAGCTGCAGCCTAAGGTCGAGGGGCCTTCATCCAGCCCCTAGAGCCGGCACTCTGAATTTGGACTTCTTCTAGCCTCCTAAACTGTAAGAATAAATTCCGTTTGTTAAAGCCATCCATTTGTGGCATTTCTGTTATAGCAGCACTAGAGAACCAAGACAGCCACGACCCTCCTTTGAATAGCAACTAGTGAAAAGGAGGAAAGTTAATCTTAGAGCAGGGCTAATTCCTCCATGGTACCAGGGTGCGGGTCGGGGAAGCAGAATGTAAGTCAAGTACAGGGAACTGGGGAGATGTGGTGGGAGAAACAGAGCTTGTCTTCTGGTTGCTTCAGTTTTCTCAGTGAAATAGGAAAGTAGGTGATCAGCTAAGAGTGAGGACAAGGTGTTAGAGGTCTGAGGAGAAAAAGGTGTGAAATAGTCAATTAGGAAAGCAGGAGAGTGGGTGGCCTGGGTGGTTGGTGGTTGCTGTCGAGTCAGTTCCTATTCATGGCAACCCCACGTGTGCAGAATAGAACTCCATAGGATTTCCAAGACTCTGACCTTTCAAAAGCAGATCACCAGTTCTCTCTTCCGAGGTGCACCTGGGTAGTTTCTAACCACTAGCCATTCATTAGTTAATAGTCTCTCAACCATTTGCACCACCCAGGGACTCCTAGTGATTGGGTCAAACTTTAAGGTCCATCAGCTTCACCTGGAAGGCTTGTTCAAACACAGGTTGCTGAGCAACTCCATAGTTTCTGATGCTATAGGTCTAGTATGGAAATTTGCATTTCTAAGAAGTTTCCAGGTGATACTGGCTAGTACAGAGCCCACATTTTGAAAACCACAGCAATGTGATAGGATTACTAGGCAGCACAAAAAGTTAATTGAGGTTGTTGTCTTCCCATCCAATCCTTTTCACAGTGGGTAGAGAGTTCAATTTCATCAAGATAGGGGCTTTGCCTGGCAAGTAGAGCGAAAGATTATTTAACACAGTATCCAGTACATGGTATGTTCTCAAAATATAAAAGTTATTACTATCTACCACTGGCCTACCCTTAAAATCCTACCTCTCAACAGATGGACAGGAATCCTCTGAAGACTCCTCCTATCTCTGGCTGTGCAACATAGTAGTTAGGAGCCCAGGCTGCGGGGCCTGGCAACTATATGACCTTGGACTATAAAATGAGATAATATTAACACCTAATTCATAGAGCTGTTAAAAAAAAAAAAAAAAAAAAGCTAAACTCACTGCCGTGGAGTTGGATTCAACTTATAGTGACCCCTCCTTGGGTTTCCGAGGCAGAAACTATGGAAGTAGATTGTCCAATCTTCCTTCCAAGGAGTGACTGGTGGGTTTGAACCACCACCCTCCTGGTTAGTAGTCAAGTACCTTAGGCACTACGCCACCAGAGCTGTTGGGAATTTTAAATAAGTCAATGCAACTAAACTCCTTAGCACAGTGTGTGGCACATAGTAAACACTCAATAAATGCCAGTGATCCTCAAAAGAACAGAGGAATAGAAAGTGTTTAATAAAAACTAACTCCTGGCATAAGCTCTGTTCATCCAAGCCCAGCAGAGTCTAAATATCTTCCAGATTCACAATGCAGATTCAGTTTCCCCTCCTCTATCCCTCCTTTTCACTCTGTAGCACTTACCAACATGGTTTGCCTTATGTTAGACCTATTTATACATGTTAGTCCAGTGCTCACTAAATTGTGCAGCCCTGGAGGGCAGTGAGACTATTTCTTACTCCTCTTTAAAATCCTATGAGCACTGTGTACAGTTCCTGGACATAATATGCCCTCAAGGAATTATTTATGGATTTGAAGCAAGGTTATATATGATTTTACATTCATGTATTTTATTTAATTTGTAATGAATTTTTATTATAAAAGTAATACTTGCACATAGTTAAAAATATTTCAAATGGGACAAACAGAAATCCATCTCCATATAGCCTCTTATTTCTACTCACTTGAAGGCAATCACCATGAGGGTTCTTTCCAAACATTTTATATACATATATAACTATATATGTGTGTGTAAGGAGCTCTGGTGGTGTAGTACCTAAGGCATTTGACTGCTAACCAGAAGACTGGCGGTTCAAACCCACCAGCCACTCCTCAGAAGGAAGATTGGGCAATCTACTTCCATAGTGATACTGCCTCAGAAATTCAAGGAGGGGTCGCTATGTGTTGGATCCGACTTGATGACAGTGAGAGAGAGATGTGTATGTATACACACACACACATATACATACATATATACATACACAAACACACACACATATATATATTTTTTAATATATTGTTTCTTGTTCTCATAAATCTATCTCATTCTTAACACTGCTTTGTTTAGATGTACCATAATTTGTCTAAGTTGTTTCCTATTTGTATACATTTAGGATGCTTCTAATTTTTTAAGTTATTATACACAGTGATTCATTGAACACATATCTTTGTGTCCTTCACTGACAAACTGGAAGAAAAATTCCTAGAAGTAGATCAAAGGATATATGCATTTTTCATGCTGCTAACTGGATCAGTCACAGTTCAATTAGCAGAGAACAGAATACATTCCAGACAGCTTAAGTAGAAAGAGATTTATTGCAGGATACTGGATAGTAAGCAAAATTGTGAGGAAGGCTCAAGAAACAGATCTAGGTTGAGCTTTCAGGAATGATTTCAAGAGCCATACTGCAGACCTGGTCCCAAAGAACTACTGTCTTTACAATCAGGAAAATTGGGCCAAATTGGGCTCTGACTCAAGAAGCATGCTGTATTTGCTATAATTAGGAAATCTTCATAGAAAAAAAAAATCAATCACTTTTCTGACAATGTTTGCCAGCAGAAATATGGTTTCCTCCTTCCAAAATTCAAGCAATTAGCAGAATCCAAATTATATCCAGAAACCTAGCTATAAGGGAAACCAGGAACTGTAGCTTAGAACTTCCCTGCTTCTTCAGTATAGAGTATCACATAAAAAGAAGGGTGGCATGGATCTTTGTGCATCCACCACACTCATTGTTGCCAAAATACCTTTCACAAGCTACCATGTATGAAAGAGCTTATTTCCCCCGCATCATCACCAGAGCTGGGTATTATCACACATTTTATTTCTACCAGCCTGATCTAATTTCTCTTTGTTTTAACTTGGCATTTTTTAAATTATGAATCATATTGAAGATCTTAAGATTTGCTTTTGGCCATTGTTCTGGTTACCTAGTACTGCTCTGACAAGAAATATACCACAAATGGGATGGCCTTAACACACAGGAGTTTATTCTTAAAATTTAGAGGCTTTAAGTCCAAGTTCAAAGTGCCAGGCTCTAGGGGCTGGGTGAAAGCCCCTCAACCTTGGGGTCCAGCCCTGCCTCCTGCTCCCAGCCCACTGGAGCTAGAGGTGTTTCTTCACTCAGACAGCTACTGGCTGCTGAGGCTGAGAAGCCTCAAGGTTGACAAGTCAAAAGGCACAGTCCCAATGTTACCAAACCACATGGCAGGGCCATTAACGTAAGTCCATTGTAAGTCCCAAGGTCGGCAGAGCATGGCAGGCTGCTGAGCAATGACACAGCTACATGCATAGTCCAAATGTGCCATACGCTAGAGACCATACCCAAAGGCTTCTCCTTACATACAGGAAGCAGACCACATACCCAAAGGCAGCTATCCCACCATGGAGTTGATTGCCAGTCTCCTCATGGGGATTAACTACCACCAGCTTCCCAGCCACTCAATCACGCCCAGCCAAGGTGACACACAAACCGAAATACCACAGCCATTTATATTCCTTTTTCCTGTTTTTATCTATATTAATTGAGTGCAAATAAAAGTGACAATCCACCCCAAAACTCAGTGGCTTATAATAATAACCTTTTGTTATTTCTCACTAGTCTACAGGTCATCTGATTGGTTTTGCTGATGGCGCTGTACTCAGCTGATCTCAGCTAGGCTCAATAATGCATCTGCAGTCAGCTGGGGGTCAGCTGGAGCTGGCTGGGATGAGTTGGCTCAGCTCCATGTGGTCTGACTTCTGCCCTCATGCTAGCCCAAGCTTATTTTCATGACGGTGGCAGGGATCCGAGGGAGAGAAAATGGAGAGTTTCAAGTGCTTTTCTAAGTCTCTGCCTTTTTTTTTTTTTTTCCACCTTGATGTGTCCCCCACATACACACACCCAGAGTATGGTCCTGAACCCCTAGGCCAATGAATCATCCTTCAGGGTGTTTGGTTATGGGTAAGAAGTTTTCATAACTTTGCTCCCTGTATGCTGTACTATATTTGCAGCATATGTACATATGCTGTGCCAAACCTATATGTATATATATTTGCCTTCCCACCCCTATTCAGCTTGCACATCTATATATGTATCCACTCATAGATTGTTATTACTGTTATTTCATGATTGTGAATGTAATAGAATCCAATCAAAACAATAGTGGAATATCATCTCACCCCGGCTTTAATAGCAAAATTTAAAAACACAGAAAACAACAAATGTTGATGGAGTGTGGAGAGACTGGAACACTCATACACTGTTGGTGGGAGTGTAAAGTGATACAACCACTGGAAAACAGTATGGCACATCCTTAAAAATTTAAAAATAGAATACCATATGATCCAGCAATCCCACTACTAGGTATATATCCTACAGAAATAAGAGCTATGACATTACTAGACACATGGCACACACCCATGTTCATTTTAACAGTCTTCACATTAGCAAAAAGGTGGAAACAACCTAAATGCCCATTAGTGGATGAATGGATAAACTATGGTATATACAAACATGGAATACTGCTCTGGTTACCTAATGCTGCTCTGACAAGAATATACCACAAATGAGATGGCTTTAGCAAACAGGAGTTTATTCTCTTATGATTCAGGAGGCTAGAAGTTCGAGTTCAAAGTGCCAGGCTCTAGGGGCTGGGTGAAAGCCCCTCAACCTTGGCCTTCAGCTCTGCCTTCTGCTCCCAGCCCATTGGAGCTAGAGGCTTTTCTTCACTCAGACAGCTTCTGGCTGCTGAGACTGACAAGCCCAAGGTTGACAAGTAGAAAGGCACAGTCCCAATGTTACCAAACCACACGGCAGGCCATTAATTCAAGTCCATTGAAAGTCCCAAGGTTGGCAAAGCGTGGCAGGCTGCTGAACAACGACACAGCCACATACAGGATTCAAGCATGCCATAAGCTAGAGACCATTCCCAGAGGCTTCTCCTTATATACAGGAAGCAGACCACGTCACTAAAGCAGCTACTCAGATGCTTGTGGTAGATCCCACCATGGAGTTGATTGTCAGTCTCATCATGGGGAATAACTACCACCAGCTGCCCAGCCACTCAACCAGACCCAGCCAAATTGACAGAAAAACTTGACTTCCACAAATACTATACAATGTTAAAGAACAATTAGTGAATCTGTGAAATATCTCATAATATGAATGAACTTGAGGACATTATGCTGAGTGAAATTAGTCACAAAACGATAAATATTTTATGAGACCACTACCATAAAAAGTCAAGAAAAGATTTTCACACAGCAAGAAACAATCTTTGATGGTTATCAGGGGTGGAGGGGAAGGGAAGGCAAATACCTAACTAGAAGGTAGACACATACTAACTTCAGTGAAGGAGAAGGCAATATACAACAAGGGGGTGGTCAACACAAAGTGATCAAGGCAGAGGAAGACACTGGGAGGAGTAAAGGCCAAGTCTCTGCTTTGCTTATGTTGTTCCTATCCTGTTGGCTAAAGAAAGTCCTATGGCCAAGCCCAGAGTCAATGTGAGAGGGAATTAACAAAAGGCTTGGATACAGAAAAGCCATTAACTCGGACCATTAAAAAAATCAATCTCTTGGATTATTGTTTGACTATTGTTTTAACTGTCTTGTTGATTTGTAAGAGTTCTTTTTATATTAATTAGCTCTGGTAGCATAGCTCCTAAGGCACTTGACTGCTAACCAGAAGGCTGGCGGTTCAAACCCACCAGCCACTCCTCGGAAGGAAGATGGGGCAATCTACTTCCTCGGAAACCCAAGAAGGGGTAACTGTGAGTTGGATCTGACTCGACAGTACATAACAACAACATACATAATTTCACATAATGACAACAAAAATTTTGGTATATATTTATAAGTGGAAAAACAAAAACAGACTACATTACAGCAAAAATAATCTATATGTATTTTGTTTAAAACAAAACAAAAAAAACTTGAATAGTTATGGACATACAAAGAGGATAACAAATGCTTGCAATGGAAAGGCACAAATTACTTTGATTTGGTAGAGTGTTTCTATTTTGATTACATTGTGTGTTAAATTTAAACCAACTCAAAGCAATCTAGAGCTTTCATCTGTCCAGCCTACAGTAATCAGGGTCTCTCTTTTTCTCAGTTTTGCTGAAAATATATAATCAACTAAGAAATGCATAAACATGAAAGACCTAGGACCAAAATCCAAGTTGTGGATGATCCTGCCCCTTGGGTACACAGCTCTGGATATATCAAGCCTGCCCTTCTCTTCCAACTGATGCAGGTTTAGATAACTCAATTTTATACTTTCATGCTAGATTGAAACAAAAATCATTCAGTAAGAGGAATCTGCAGGTATAGAAAAACATATGCACTCCAAAAGCAAAGAGAAATGGACCATCTGCACCATTGGTACAGATACCATATTTTCCCAAAAAACCCCTCCTGCCTGGCATCTGTGTACTTATAAACACACAAACATGTGAGGTCTGAGATCAATAAATATATTTACACAGTAAGTATTCCTTCTGAGTCGTGCAAAGCACTTTGTTCACAGCTCCTTTGTGGCCTGCATTACTTAGGATATAAATTCTGCTCCTATAACTAAGCCCCAAAGTAACATTGGTTTAAGCACAACTTTATTTCTCTCTCACAAAAGAGACTGTGCATAACCAGTCTAGAGTTAGTTCAGCAGATCCAACCTGTTACTGATCCAGGCTCCTTCTGGTTGTTCTGCCATACTGAGGATGTTGCCTCTTTTGTGTGGTCCCAGGTTGTTCACCAGCCTGTAGAAGTGGAAAAGGGAGAAGGGGAGGTCATACTCTTTCTTTTTAAGAAGGCACATGTATCATTTCCATTGACATCCCATTGGCCGTAATTTAGTCCCATGATCTCTAGAAGAGAATTGAAATTGTGGGGAAATTAGGATGTCTGCCACATGTGCTTATCCAAATTGCGTTGATTAGGACTATTTGTGTACAAATATCTTTCCTCACAAGTCTTTGTTGCTCCTCCCCTCATACACACACATAGTGACTCCTTAGCTTTAGAAATTAAGGTTTTGGATTGGTTCGAGAGCTGTCCAATCTACTTATTTACAGACTTTTAAAATTATAAGGAACTTACTGTGAAAACAGTATTAAGGGATGAGAAAACAGGATTTATTGTCACATAGAGCTGATTTGAATCCTCACACTACTACGTACTAGTGTGTGACCTTGTACAAATTGCTTAAACTCCCTTATCTCAGTTTCTTTCTACAATAAAGATAATAATAGCACTTTTTTTTAATTCCATATTTATTGTGGGAATTAAAGGAATGAATGAAGATAGTGCCTGGCACTTAATAACCGCCCCCCCCCAAAAAAAAAAAAAAAAAAAAAACTCACTGCCATTGACTCAATTCCAACTCATAGCAAACTCCATTGGGTTTCCAAGGCTATAAATCTTTACAGAAGCAGAACTGCTTCATCTTTCTTCCTCTGGCACATAGTAAGCATTGAATAAATGTTAGCCATTATTATCATTAATTTAAAAAATAACACCAGTTGCCTCTCTTTGGCTTAAGTTGTCAAAAATAAATGAAAATCATCAGAGTTAACAGCAGCACAAGATCAAGAGAAAGTTGTGGAGGCACCATTTACATTTACTGTCTTTAGTTTTTGCCCTCTCCTTTGTGGTAATTAAAGATGTGTGTCAGCTTGGGTGGGCCATGGTTTTGAGTGCTTGACAGCTGGGTGTAGTTATTCCCCACGATGAGATTGTAATTCCTTCCATGGTGGAACTGCTCTGAGCAGCTAAGTAGTTGCTTTTGGGATGTGGCCTCCTTTCAGTATATATGGAGATATTTTGAGGAAGGTCTCTCAAACCAAAAACCAAACTCATTGCCAGTGAGCTGGATCCGACTCATAGCAACCCCTCCTTGGGTTTCTGAGGCAGTATCACTATGGAAGTAGGTTGCCCAGTCTTCTTCCAAGGAGTAGCTGGTGGGTTTGAACCACCAACCTTCTGGTTAGCAGTCAAATGCCTTAGGCACCATGCCACCAGAGCCCCCGAGGAAGGTCTCTAGGATCATGCATTTGACTAAGTCTTCATCTCCAGTTCCTGGACTTGAACCACTGGCTTGCCATGTTGCCTGCTGATCTTGAGATTGTTTCTGGACTTGAACCAGTGGTTAGCCATGTCGTCTTACCAATCTTGGTATTGTGCCATTTTACCTGTCAATCTTGGGTCAGTTAGCCTCAACAGCAAGCAGCTGCATGGGTCAGAAGACACCTCTAGCTTAATCCAGTGAGCCTGGAACTAGAGGCAGAGTTGAAGCCCAAAGTTGAGGGGCCTTCACACAGCCCCTAGAGCTGGCACTCTAAATTCAGATGTTTAGCCTCCTAAAATGTAAAAGAATAAATCCTGTTTGTTAAACATCCACTTGTGGTATTTCTGCAGCACTAGAGAACAAAAACTTCCTTCTTACCTTGAGGATATCCTCTCCTTATCCCTAAGATACCTCCATTACCTTTATTAAAAACAAAATTTGGTCTCAGTCATTATCCATGCTAAAATCTTAATGAATGGTAACAATTAAAAATTTTACCTATCTCTAGTTATCTGCATTTTAAGATGGACCATATTATTAAACCAAAGAAAGAAGTGCTCAAGATGAAATGCTTACATCATTAAAAATGTAAATTAAGATTTTTGAAACTGTATTCCATCTGAGCCTTTTCTCATTTCTTCATAGTTGAGAAGTTCTCTGTACCGTTCATGACTATGTTAGTTCTACCTCCCTTTAGCATTTCAGATAGGCCTAGTTTTCTTCAATCTGCTACTCCCATACAAGTTCCAGCCACTATCACCTTGTTACATTTACTATGGCTGCGTAACAAATTACCCCAAAACTTAATAATGTAAAACAACCATTTATCATGCTCATGTATTCTATGGTTCAAAAATTCAGACAAGGCACAGTGGATGGCTTGTCCCTTCTCCACATGACTGAGATCTCAGCTGAAGACTCAAAGGCTAAAATCATTTGAAAGTTCATTCATGCACATGTCTGGCAGCTGACACTGGGTGATGTTTGGGTGCCTTAGTTCCTTTTCACGTGGTCTTCTCCATGTGGGCTAGTGTGAGCTTCTTTACAACATGGGGGCTGGGCTCCAAATGGGTGCATTCAGAGAAAGAGAGAGCCAGGCAGGTGTACACCATATTGCCTTTCATAACTTAGCTTTGAAAGTCATTCAGCATTATTACCCCACATTCTATTTGTCAAGACAGGTGTACAATATCACTCAGGTTCCAGAGTAGGAGAAACATAGTACATTTCTTTTTTTATTTTTGTCTTCATAAATGTACTTATTTTTTATGCATTTTATTGAAATATAATTTATGTACAGTGAAAAACACAAAACTAAAGTGACATAGGTCAATGCATTTTTTTT
>NW_006921615.1:18592379-18609928 GCF_000298275.1 Orycteropus afer afer
TCCTAATTTCACCATAATATTTGAGGGACAATTTTGCTAGGTACGTAATTCTTGGTTGGAAATTTTTCTCTTTCAGGGTTTTATATATACTATCCCATTGTCTTCTCACCTTCATGGTATCTGCTGAGAAATCCAAGCTTAGTCTTATTGGTTGTCCCTTGTAGGTAACTTTTCGATTTTCCCATGATTCTTTGTCTTTGGTTTTGATGAATTTGATGATGATATGTCTGGGTAATTTTCTTTTGGGGTCTATCCTGTTTGAGGTTCACTGGACTTCCTGAATGGATATATTCTCATCATTCATCATACCAGAAAAATTCTCTTCCAACAAATCTTCAACAATTTTCTCTGTGGTTTTACTTGTGTCTTCCTATTCTGGAAGTCCAATTACACATAGGTTATTCCTTTTGATGGTATCCCACGTGAACCTTAGGCTTTCGTCATTTTGTTTTGATCTTTTTTTGATTTATCCCTTTCCATGGAAGTGTTCATTCATTTGCCTTCAATCTCCCTAATTCTGTCTTCCATTGATTGAATTCTGCTCCTTTGCCCAGTCAATGTCTTATCTATTTCTGAAAATTTAGTATTAATCTTCTGGATTTCTGTGTGTAGATTTCATATCATTTCTAATTTTTCATTTATTTTGTCATTTTGTTCTTGTATTGTCTTTCAGAATTGTTGTAGAGTTTTCTCTTGTGTTTTCCTCAATTTTGGCAGTGTTTTCCTTGATCTGTTTCTCAATTCATTGAAGATACCTAAATATAATTCTTTTGAATTCCTTATCAGGGAGTTCCAATGCTGTCTTCCTCAGGGATGTGTTTTGGGTCTGTATCCTGGTCCCTTGTTTCTCGTGCTTTACCTTTCTTCTTTGTGTGGACTGTGATGCTTTGTTGTCTCCGAGGCATTGTGATGTTTTTTTGTGTTTATATTTAATTGGTGATTGTATGTTGGAGTGACCTGCCCACGATTTTCTTTTTCTTTGTTTTTATGTTACTTTGTTTGTATGTTATCTACTCAAGCAGGGTACTGTGCTGTGGTCCTCTATTCACTAATTGATAGTACTTACACACTTACCACCTGTCTCCTTTCCTGTTGCCAGCCTCTCTTATGTTCCTGCTGACCTTGGCAAATAGAGCCTATTCTTAGGTCCCTGAAATCTGAATGAGAATGCTGTCACTTTAAAATCCAAAATGGTTGCCACTTGTAAAGGTTCAAAATGGCTGCACCCTCAGTCACTTTAAATATCCAAAATAGCCGCCGCTTGTAAACATTCAAAATAGCTGCACCCTGGGTCATTTTAAATATCCAAAATGGCCGCTGTGGGTAAACAATCAAAATGGCTGCACCCTCTGGACCATGGAAAGTCAACAGCTCAGGTTGTCTCCTTCCTTGCTGTTTCCCTTCCTAGTCATAGGCCACCAGTGCAGTTGTCCCTACAGCCCTTAGATACCAGGGCTGATCTTTAGGTCAATTCTGAGGTCCCAGCACTACTTGGAAATATTCAGGCTGTTGTCCTGTCAGAGTAGCTGACAGTCCGCAGCTCCAACCATCTCTGTATTCACTGTTTTCATTCAGGTTTTTCCGCTAGTTGTTGCCTAATCCACTTCTGCATAGTTTCTTTCAAAGCTCAGGGCTCCAGGATTATCTTCTGTATCTCTGTCAATTGGTTTTTTTTTCTTTGTTGAAGAGGGTCTGTGTCGCTTATCTGCCTATTCCTCCATCTTACCCCAGACTACACTTCTTGATGGGGAGTGGCAAAGTTCTAGAACAGCATGTGGGACTGGAAATATTATGTATTTTTGGAATGTACAATCTACCACATTTCTCTTGCCTGAATTACCATAATAATGCCTCATAACTTGTCTTGTTACTTCCCCTTGTGTTCTTCCCTTCATGTAATTCTTATATAGCATTCTGAAAAAGCTTATAACAGAGTAGCTCATGTCCCTCCCTTGCTCATAATCGTTTACTTAGGATGAAATCTTACTACTCCCTACAAGTCCCTTCATGACCCAGCCCAGCCAGTCTCACTCTCGGTGCTTTCTACCTCTTTCATTCTAGATCACACTTTCATGTTACAGACCTTCTTTCAGTTCCTCAAACAGACCTAATTTACTTTACCTCAATGTCTTCCCGGAAAATTCTCTCAACTCGGCCTTGTGGTTACTCCTATTCTTCTTCAGGTCCCAGCCTTAATGTCACTCTCTCAGATAAGCCTTCCCTGAAGTCCCAATCTAAATGCAGAACCTTCCTGATAGATTCTCTCACAGCACTTTGTAATATGCCTTCAGGACATTGTGATTCTTGATTCTTTGGATAATGTCTGTCTTTTCTACAACACTGTAAAATCTACAAGAGCAGTGTCCATTGCCCATTTTATGTTTGGCATAGAGTAAGCTCTATGTAAACATTTCTTAAATAGATTAATTGTAAAAGAGAGGAACAATGGACAAAAAAAATGTCTCTAACATCAAAGATCTAAAACATAAAAGAAAAGCAAAACTTGTTAGACAACAATATGATGGGGCACATAGGGCTATGAAAGAGCTACGAAGGAAAGACTATAGAAGGAACCCTCATACAGTATGTATCATTTTGGCTGGGATTTGAAGGAGGAAAGAGTTTTAATTGGCAGAGGTGGTGAGAAAGGGCAGAGTCAATAGCAGGTATATGATATGATGAGATTCCAAAAAACCAAACCAACTCACTGCCCTCGAGTCAACTCCGACTCACAGCGACCTGCATTGGGCTTCCAAAGTTGTACATCTTTACGGAAGCAGATCACCTCATCTTTCTTCTACAGAGCTGCTAGTGGGTTTGAACCACCGACCTTTTGGATAGCAGCCAAATGCCTTAACCTCTATACTTCCAGATATAGATTATAGATATAGATGAGATTAGAGTTCAAATAAAATACAAGACATCTAGGTAAGTTTCAATTTGGGATAAACAGTAAATACTTTTAGCCTAAGTATGTCCCAAATATATACTGTCTTAGTTATCTAGTGCTGTATAACAGATATACCACAACTATATGACTTTAACAAACAAATTTATTTATTTTATAATTTGGGAGGCTAAAAGTCCAAATTCAGGGTGCCAGCTCTAGGGGAAAGCTTTCTGTCTTTGTCAGCTCTGAGGGAAGGTCTTTTCTCCTTTCAACATAGTGGGCCCAGTGTCCTTTGGAGATCTCCATGTGTCTTGGCATCAATCTTTCCCTGAGTCCAAAGGATGCACTTTGCTCCTGGCTCTTCTTTCTTGGCATAAATCAGGTCCCTTCCTCTCTGGTTGCTTCCTTCTTCTTTTACCTCTTGTAAGATATAAAGTGATGCAGGTCACGCCCCAAGGAAACTCCCCTTACATGGGGTCAGAGCTATGACCTAAGTGTGTTGCATTCCCACCCTAATTCCCTTACAACTAATTGGCTGATCACAGTAGACAACATTATGGTGATGGATGATTACATCATTATATAACTGCCAAATTACATTACTATATAACTGCCAAACCTCTAAGAATCATGGCCCAGCCAAGTTGACACATATTTCGGGGGGGACACAATTCAGTCCATGACACATACTAATACTAAAAGAGTATTTGTTGTTTATCTGAAATTCAAATTTAATGAGGCATCTTGTATTTTTGTTTATTAAATTTGGCAACCCTAAATGAGATGCTAATTTACATGGTAACTTTGCTTTATTTTAAAAAGCAAAAACAAAGTTGATTTATCAGCTGAACACAGAAAAATAATGAGCCCAACATTCAACAGCTGTTGAAATAACCAAACTCAAAATCTTGGGCTTAATAGAATATTATATTTATATTTCTTATTCATGAAAAGTCTGCAGATGTACTTGGTTGGTGGCTTTTCTAGGTAATTCTCCACTAAGCAGTGGTACTAGGGATCCAGGTTCCTTCTGCTATGTGGTGCTACCATCATGGAGTCCTTTGTGTCTGGTCACATGATCCAAGTTAGCAAAGAGCATGAAAACTCAGGTGACCTTTTGGTGGGAAGGTTAGTAAATGGCTATTATATCAATTGTGGCCACATTCCATTAGGAAAACTAGCCACATAGCTCCATCCAAATGCAAGGAAGCCTGGGAAATGTCATCTTCCTGTGTGTACCTGATTTCTCTGCCATCAAGAGCCAGGTGGTAGAATGGGAAAAACACAGGCTTTGATTCTAGCGAGCTCTGTGTTTAAATCACAACCCTGCCTTTCACCATCCAGGAGACTTTGGACCATGTTACTTATTTCCCTAAGCCTCAATTTTCTCATTTGTGAAAAAGGTTATAATAACTACCTTACAATATTATTTTAAGAGTATAGTGCCTGGCACATAATAAGCACTTAATGAAGAGTTGTTACTGTAATGTTATTATTTTGTTTGTAATCTGCTATTAAAAATATTTCCAGGGCTTGCTGGATGGTATTGCTTTATCCAATAGCAATATAAAATTGTTTTTTGTTAAATGTTTTTATTGTGGTAAATATACACATAGCAAAACAATTGCCATTTCAACATTCTTCACATGTATAAATCAGTGGCATTAATTATATGTATCATGTTATTCAACCACTTGTCCATTTCCCAAGTTTTTCTTCTTAGATTTTAAATCTAAGAAACCATCCAATCCAATCGAAGCTCAATTAAGTTCAATAATTCAGCAGAGATGATATAGCTAAGTGTCCCAAAATATAGCTGGCTCAGTGTCCTCTTAGTAAACAAAGTATAACTGCCACCAAAATGTCCACACTCTCACCTAGATATTTCCATAAAAAGAGATCATTCTGTAATTCTGTAATTGCTTTTTTTTTTTTTTTCTTTCTCTATTAAACATCAGTGAGAATTATTCCTAGGCTGGAATTTAGTTTCCCTGTCCTATTGCCTAAACATAATCCAGTGAAAGAAAATCTGAGAAATGTCCTGACCTTTTCTTATTGGCTTAACATCATGCTTGACTTCTCAACTTAATTTCCCTCTCCACAGTTCTTACTCATTATTTTTTCCCCCAGCACAGACAGCACCCCTTACAATAATAACTAAACACTTTTACTGTTCAGATGTCAATCTGGACGAAAGTGGGTTGCTACTAACAACAGAAAATTAAACAGCTTTTACCACATTTCCCCCTGCTTTGTTTTTTGTTTTTCAAGCTGCTTTCAGTTTGCCATGTCAAAGAACTCACTAAGGAGATGGAAATGCCAATGACCCAACAGCAGATCCTAAGATCATGTGACTATAAATCTCCTGTGGCCAGCATGTACATTGCTTGGGTTAATTTATCTTTACCATATTTTTCCAAGTGACAAAGACACGGGTCAAAGGGGAGAGAAGCAACTGATCTGACATTAATTTATCAGACTTCCTCAGCTCTATGACCCATTACCAGAGCCTTAGCCAGTTCGTTTGTTGGCTCTTCTCATATACTGGTGTCCAAAAATGAGACAGAGGTTAAAATAAAAATTTCTCCCAGATCTTAGGGATAAAGAACAGTTTCTCCCTTTCTCTTAACTCAGAGATGAGGTGATTTACTTCTTAAACAAATAATTTCTCAAGCTTTCACAGATGTCCTTCAAAATAACCCACAAACATCTTGAACCACCTAATATTTACAAGTTATTTTCAGCAAGTAACAAAATGGCATTCTTTAGTCTAGATGTTTCCATAGGGTAAATCACAGTCTCTACCGTATAGATTGTCCTCCTGGGCAAATTGACAAGTAAATATTTTCAAGAGTATGTTAAATAAAACACTTAATTTATGTTGTTGTTGTTAAGTGCCGTCGAGTCGTTTCCGACTCATAGCGACCCCATGCACAGCAGAACGAAACACTGCCCGATCCCGCACCAGCCCCACAATCCCTGCTATACTCGAGCCCATCATCGCAGCCACTGTATCAATCCATCTCGTTGAAGGCCTCCCCCTCTTTCGTCGACCCTCCACCCTACCAAGCATGACATCCTTCTCCAGGGAATGGTCCCTTCTTACAACATGACCAAAATAGGTGAGACGAAGTCTGGCCATTCTTGCTTCCAAGGAGCATTCTGGCTGCACTTCCTCCAGGACAGATCTGTTAGTTCTTTTAGCAGTCCATGGTACTTTCAGCATTCTTTGCCAGCACCACAACTCAAAAGCATCAACTCTTCTTCGGTCTTCCCTATTCATTGTCCAGCTCTCACATGCATACAAGGTGATTGGAAATATCATGGCTTGTGTCAGGCGCACCTTAGTCCTCAAGGAGATATCCTTGCTCCTCAGCACTTGAAACAGTTCCTTCGCAGTTGACTTTCCCAATGCTACACGTCGTCTAATGTCCTGACTGCTGCTTCCGTTGGCATCGATTGTAGAACCAAGCAATGTGAATTCCTTGACAACCTCAATCTTCTCTCCATTGATTGTGATGCTGCTCATTGGTCCAGTTGTGAGGATTTTTGTTTTCTTTATGTTGAGATGTAATCCATACTGCAGACTGTATTCTTCAACCTTCATCAGTAGGTGCCTTAAGTCATCCTCACTTTCAGCAAGCAAAGTTGTATCGTCTGCATATCTCAGGTTGTTAATGATTCTTCCTCCAATCCTGATACCACGTTTTTCTTCATATAGTCCAGCTTCTCGGATTATTTGCTCAGCATATAGATTGAATAAGTGTGGAGAAAGAATACAACCCTGACGCACTCCCTTCTTGATTTTAAACCATGTAGTGTCCCCTTGTTCTGTTCGAACGACAGCCTCCTGGTCAAGGTACAGATTCCTCATGAGTACAATCAAGTGCTCAGGGATTCCCATTCTTCTCAATGTTATCCATAATTTGTCATGATCCACACAATCAAATGCCTTTGCATAGTCAATAAAACACAAGTAAACCTCTTTCTGGTATTCTTTGCCTTGAGCCAAGATCCATCTGACAACAGCTATGATATCCCTTGTTCCACATCCTCTTCTGAATCCGGCTTGAACCTCTGGAAGTTCTCTGTCAATATACTGCTGCAAACGTTTCTGAATTATCTCAAAATTACTTTTGCCAAAAATAAGATGAAGTTTACGATTTAGAGTATGCATTCAGGGCAAATATTTGAAGGGTGTTCCCTTGGGAAAAAAATCAAACTCTCTGTCTCCAAAGAGGAATAGTGAGTATCCTGAAATATCCTACAGAGTAAATATCCCAAGGTACAACTCTCTGGATTGAGCTACATACAACATGTGAAAAGATCATCATTAGAAGCTTCTAGTGCATGTCTTAGGCCTCAAAATTAAGGAATTCCTAAAACAATCAAAGACTCATATTTGACTATTCTTTTTTTTCCCTTTATGACATGAGAGCTTCTCACTTGATAATTCTTAACAAACACTAACAACCCAGTCCAATTACTCTTGTATTTTCTCTTCTGCAGTAAGTCACTATGTTTCTAACTACCAAATACAGCTAGACAACATCTATAGCTTTTCTCTCCCTCTAATTAATAGGAACTAAAGAAGAGAGAGAGAGAGTGCTTGCAAGCAAATGAAAGAGAAAGCAGGTCCAGAAAAGAAAATTATTACTCATGCAGATGGAAACAGTCAGCTGGGGACATTTCACATTTTCACTTAGTAGGGAGGAAGAAGCTATTTTGATAGAACAGCTGCTATTTCCATCATGAAAACTAGATAACTTTTAAAACACTAAATACAGTTCTGGTTTGAAATTTCGTCTGTGTATGCCTCAACTTTAATACAAGTGCCAAGAATGAGTTTTTAAAATAAAAATACCAAAAAGGAAAAAAAAAAAGTCACTGCCATCAAGTCGATTCTGACTCATAGCAACCCCCAATGAGTTTCCAAGGCTGTAAATATTTATGGAAGCAGACTGCTCCATCTTTCCTGCAGAGTGGCTGGTGGGTTCAAACCACTGACCTTCTGGTTAACAGCCAAATGCCTTAACCACTACACCACTAAAGCTCCTATCATTAAAATGGATGATTTAAATTTTTTGATTCCTAACCACAAAATTAATACATAGTCAAATGCAGGAACATTTACAAAGGAAGAAAGGCCTAAAGAAAAAAGTTACTGTAGAGTTTGAATATTGTTACAATAGCAATCTATACATGCAAATTATTCAAACAATATAGAAATGTAAACACAGAAAGTAAAAGTTCCCTATAATCCTTCCAGCAACAACTAGAATTGATGGCTTGGTGTACGACTTTCGAGATCTTCCTTTACACATATGCAACCAAATAAATACAGTTTTGGGGAAAAGTGCTACAAAAAAATAAAATTATTACTTTAATACTTTATTTTGCTTCCTTTTTTTTCTGAACTATATTTTGGATATCTTTACATGTCAGATACATTTTATTATTTTTAACTGCTACATAGGATTCTATTAAGTGGGTATAATTACAAGTGGTTTTTTACACCCAAAATTTATTTAACAATATTATAATAACAAAAAGCAATTTCAGAGGATTTAGTTTGATCATACTCTCATTCTATCATTACACAAATACAGTTTTCAGTTTTTCATGTTTTTTCCCTGTCTTTGTTTTTGGCATACGTGTTTTCATTAATTATTCATTTAACCATGGAACTCTTACTGACCTCCTCCTAGTAAGGGTAGGTTCTACCAGGTCCTAAGAAATGAACCTTACTAGTTGTGATAGTTGTATGTCAACTTGGCTGGGCCTGGTTGATTGGCTGGGCAGCTGGTGGTAGTTATTACCCATGATGAGACTGGTAATCAGCTCCATGGTGGGATCTACCACGAGTAGCTCAGTAGCTGCCTTTGGGCTGTGGCCTGCTTCCTGTATATACGGAGAAGCCTTAGGGATAGTCTCTAGCTTATGGCACATTTGAGCCCCGTATGTAGCTGTGTTGTTCAGCAGCCACCCATGCTCTGCCGACCTTGGGACTTTCAATGGACTTGAATTAAAGGCCTGCCGTGTGGTTTGGTAACATCAGGACTGTGCCTTTTTACTTGTCAACCTTGGGCTTGTCAGTCTCAGCAGCCAGCAGCTGTCTGAGTGAAGAAAAGCCTCTAGATTCAGTGGGTTGGGAGCAGAAGGCAGAGCTGAAGCCAAGGTTGAGGGGCTTTCATCCAGCCTCTAGAGCCTGGCACTTTGAACTCGGACTTAAAGCCTCCAAACTGTTAGAGAGTAAACTCCTGTTTGTTTAAGCCGTCCCATTTGTGATGTATTCTTGTCAGAGCGGCAAGGTAATCAGAACTAGTTTTATGAGGGAGTCCTTGGGTGGTGCAAACGGTTAAGTCCTTGTCCACTAATCAAAAGGGTGGCAGTTCAAGCTCACCCAGAGGTGCTTTAGAAAATAGGCCTGGCAATCTGATTCCAAAAAGTCACAGCCTTGAAAACCCTATGGAGCAGTTCTACCTTGAATAAATGGGGTCACCATGACTTGGAATCAACTCATGGCAACTAATGACTATAAAAAGTTTCATGAGGGAATGACAGAACACACAAGCAAAACTGTCATACCAATATTTTGAGTCCCCAGTTGCCTTGAAATTTAAAGTTACCTATAAATATTGTCTATTTGTACACTTTTAAAAGATCTTCTTAAAAAATAAAAAGGATCTAATTTATGTCAGATGCTTTTATCAAGGACAGGATTCCTTTCCTCTCTCCTTGGTCTGCTATGGGTCCAGACTATTCTAATCAACACCACCATGGAAATAAAAGGAGCAAGGAGGAAAAGAGGGTATGGGAACAGGTGCTAGATTTGGTATTCATTGGTTTGTGATAGCATTTGGCTAACTGATAATTTTTCCTAATTTTTCCCACATTTTCCTTTAGTGCTAGGCGGGAAGTGAACTATGTTCCCTGGAGAACCCCTGGCCGCTTCTACCCTGCAACATATGTTAAGTGGTGTGTGTTGCAAACACATCACTCCTCTTTCGACACTGATAATAAATATTGCATCAGGGATCTGAATTATTATGAGACTAAAAGTGAAGTGTGAAGTTCCTTGTACATAAGTAATAAGTATTCCTTTGAGAGAAAATGTGTTTTATATTATAAACTTAAATGGCTTATATATTTGGAAACTCAAGAAAAGTCTAGATTAAATACTAATTAATTAATTTAACTCAATTAAATACTATTTTAGTATTTATTAAAATACTTATAAGGCATTTTTAAAATTATTTACTAGATTGCTAAAATTTGAAATATAAAATATTATGTTTAATATGAATAAAAAGGAATTGTGGAAGGAGCAGAGTGCCTTCTGGAAACTTTTTTAAAAAAGGTTTATTGACAAAAGACACGCATATGAGCTGAACATTTACATTAGGTAGATATACTCCTTAGAGCTTGGAAGGAAGATGGGGCGATCTACTTCTGTAGTGATACTGCCTTGGAAACCCAAGGAGGGGTTGCTATGAGTCAGGTCCGACTCGACGGCACATAACAACAACAACAACAACACTCCTTGGAGAGATCAATCATGGGAGAATAGAAGGGCTGTGTATACAGAGGGAAATAGCTGGGGGGCGGCAGGAGTGCGTGGGAGGGAAGGACACAGGGAAGAGGTAACTATGGGGAGGAAGTAGTAAGAGAGCTATTGCATTGTTGGAAATTGCAGTCAATGCCATGAAAACAAAGTGTATGTGAACTGCTGTATGGAAAATGAATTTGCTCTATAAACTTTCACCCAAATCACAATAAATTTTTTTTAAAAAAAAAGGTTTATTGAAATATCATTTACAACTCACCTTCTTAAAGTGTTGATTCAGTGTTTTTTAGTATATTCATAGACATGTGCAACCACCACCAAGTCAATTTTAGAACATCTTCATTACTTCCAAAAGAAACCTTGTACTTTTTAGCTATCAATCCCTATTCCCCCACCCTCCCCAGTCCCAAGTAACCACTAATTTATTTTCTGTCTCTATAGATTTGCCTATTCTGTATATTTCATGTGAATGGAATCATACCATGTGGTCTTCTGTGACTGGTTTCTTTTATAAGCATAATGTTTTCAAGGTTCATGCATTTTATAGTATACATCCTTACTTCATTCCTATTTATGGCCACATTATATTCTGTTGTGTGGACGTACCATATTTTGTTTATCATTTTACAGTTGATGGACATTTAGATTATTTTGAACATTTGGCTGTTATGAACAATACCGCTATAAGCATTTATATACCAGTTTTTGTGTGGACATGTGTTTTAATTTATCTTAGGTATATGCCTATGAATGGAATTGGGTGGCATGGTACCTAAGGCATTGGATTGCTAACCAGAAGGCTGGCAGTTCAAACCCACCAGCCACTCCTCAGAAGGAAGATTGGGCAATCTACTTCCATAGAGATACTGCCTCAGAAACCCAAGGAGGGGTCACTGTGAGTTAGGAGCAACTTGACAGCAGTGAGTTATTTTTTTTTCTTTTTAATATGGTAACTCTATGTTTAATCATTTGAGGAAATGCCAGACTGTTTTCTGAAGTGACTGTACCATTTTACATTCCCACTAGCAGTGTATGAGGATTCTGATTTCTTCTCTTCTTGTCAACACTTGTTATCATCCGGCTTTTCTTATTCTGTCCATCCTAATATATGTAAAGAGGTATTTCATTGTAGTTTTAATTTACATTTCCCTGATGACTAATGATGTTGAGCATCTTTTCATGTGCTTAATGGCCATTTGGATATATTCCTTGGACAAATGTCTATTTATATCTTTTGTCCATTTTTTAATTGTGCTGTTTATCTTTTGCTTCTGGTGTTGTAAGCCTTTGGGAAAATTTTTATTTCTTCCTTTTTCCTCACTAAAAAAAGCACTGGATAAGACAAGTACTAAAATACAGTCTCTGAGCCCAAGGATATCAAAGTCTAATGGAGGAGATAAACACAAAGCAAGGAGCAATTCTGCCAGAGATAGGGAAGAATCTGGGAAGGCTTCACAGAAGATAGAACACTTCAGGTCAACTGAAATTAGTTAAGGTGAATTGGGGAGATCATTCTATGACTTCAGGTGAATCTCTCTCTCTTGCTTCAGTTCTCCATTGTATAAGTTAAGGATGATAAAGGAAAGGTCTTCCATGCATTTGTGTGCACTAGAGGGTCATTTGTGTGTCAAATCAATGGCTAAACACCATGATTAAACCATTTTTTAGATAAAGCTGTTAAAATAGCAGCTTCTGATATATGTAGACTGTACATTCACTTTTGGTGATTTAGGAGTCTTTCTATAAAGACATACCTCATTAAAAATATATATACATGTAATGTATATATATATATATATATATATAACACGTATATGTGTGTGTGTGTGTGTATACACACACATATATATATATATGTAAAAACGTATATATATATAATTTTTACCACAGAAATCTCTCTCATTTTTTACTCTGCTGTGGCAGTTTGTCATCTGGAAGGAATAATGTATCTAGTAGCTGGTTTATTAGAATAGATGAGCTGACTGAACATTGAACTTGTTTTTAGTTTGAATCATTTCCTACCTCTCACCAGCTGTGTACCTTGGCCATATCCCAATCTCTCTGAGCTTGTTTCCTTATCAGTACAATAGATGTAACATCTACTTTATATGGTAACTACAAGGATTAAATGAATCAACATATGTTAAATATCTAGCTAGTCCCTGGCCAAAAACAGAACCTCAAAAGAATGAATAGTTTGAATTTGTGTCAAAGGACCTTGAAAGGACAGAATACCAGTAGTCTGATGTTTATTAAATGAAAGGTCCCAGATGGGACTTTACAATGAAGAAAGAAAGGAGTAAAGAGGGGATTAGAGAACTGAAGACCAATCTGACTTTACAAGTCTTGACAACTCCCAGTTAGGGAGTGGTCAGGGGGTAAAACCTCTCTGGCTTCCACTGGACTTAACGCCTGCCACGTAACTGCAACAGAGTGAAAACTCCCAGAAAAAGTAAGCAATGACCTCTGGGAACTCCATGCCTGTTAAGTTTTGTCTGATGCTCTCTGTCACCAAGAGATTTCCATCAAAATCTTTTAAGAAAGCATATAGGCATGAACACCAATAAACCCAAATGCCCAGAGTAGCCAGTCACTGGCCCCTCCCTTGCCCCACCCCTACGTGTAGCATGCAGTCTTAGACCTCAGAGTGGAGACTCGTGCCTATACACCCCTCACACATAAAGTGAGGAGGGTCCTATGGAATGGAAATGTGCAAATCTTCCTCTTTGCCTTGACATGTCTGCAATTTACCCCCAAAGAAAAATTTACTTTCTAATTGCTTTATCCATACAACAATGGTAACTTTGTTCTTGTCCAGTAACTTGTTGCCTCCAGGGATGCTGTGCAGGGCTCACAGTGATCAGGCTGGGAACATGCAGTCCTTTAATAATAGCCCTTTATCTGGGCCTCTAAATGAAACTAACAAACACCCTAAACAGTGACTCTAGTAACACAACCAACACTTAGAGGTCTGACACTGAAATGAAGATCTACCACAGTTGTGAGAAACAGAAGCCTTCTTGTGGGGCTATAAATTAAAAGGAAACAGGAACTTTGGGTCCCTGTACCCACCTCAGTGACCGTGTCAGGCAACATATGTGACTAGAGAAAAACAGAGTTACCCTGGAAGAATTTCCTGACTTTACAGATGGAGGCAATCACTCCTCCTCTGGCCTGCCTTTTCATATGCTTTATACAACTTTCACTGTTGTTTTTATCACATTCAGATTTCTTACATTCTTGCCTCCTCTACCAGACAGAGCTCCTCAAGAGCATGGCCTAAGCCTTTAAAAAATATGTATCTCTAGTTCAGGGTCAGGAGCTCTGGTGGCGTAGCACCTTAGGCATTTGACTGCTAACCAGAAGGCTGGCAGTTTAAACCCACCAGCCACTCCTGGGAAGGACGATTGGGCAATCTATTTCCATAGTGATACCACCTCGGAAACCCAAGGCGGGGTTGCTATGAGTCAGAAATGCCTTGGCAGCAGTGAGTTTGGTTTTTTTGAGTTCAGGATTAGAAAGATGTTTACCTGTGCTTTACTGATCATGCAAAGGCATTTGACTGTGTACGTCATAACAAATTATGGATAACATTGCAAAGAATGAGAATTCCTGAACACTTAATTGTGCTTATGAGGAACCTGTGCTTAGACCAAGAGGCTGTTATTCTAGCAGAACAAGGGGATACTGTATGGTTTAAAATCAGGAAGGGTATGTGTCAGGGTTGTATCCTTTCACCATACTTACTCAATCCGTATGCTGAGCGAATAACCCAAGAAGGACTACATGAAGAACACCACATCAGGATTGGAGGAAGAATTATTAACAACCTGCAATATGCAGATGATACAACCTTGCTTGCTGAAAGTGAAGATGACTTGAAGCACTTACTGTTGAAGATCAAGGATTACAGTATGGATTACACCTCAACATAAAGAAATAAAAAATCCTCACAATTGTATCAATAAGCAACATCATGATAAATGGAGAAAAGATTGAAATTGTCAAAGATTTCATTTCATTTGTAAATACAATCAACACTTATGGAAGCAGCAGTGAAGAAATCAGATGTATTACATTGGGCCAATCTGCTGCAAAAGACCTCTTTAAAGTGATGAAGA
The DNA here is from genome assembly GCF_000298275.1 of Orycteropus afer afer. Taxonomy (NCBI): domain Eukaryota; kingdom Metazoa; phylum Chordata; class Mammalia; order Tubulidentata; family Orycteropodidae; genus Orycteropus; species Orycteropus afer. The sequence goes on from NW_006921615.1 coordinate 18,606,958, forward strand.
GCAAAGATGTCTGTTTGAAGACTAAGGTGTGCCTAACCCAAGCCATGGTCTTTTCAGTCACCTCATATGCATGTGAGAGCTGGACAATGAATAAGGACAAATGAGGAAAAATTGATGCTTTTGAATTATGATGTTGGCAGAGAATACTGAAAATACCATGGGCTGTCAGAAAAACAAACAAATCTGTCTTGAAGCACAGTCACAATGCACCTTAGAAGTGAGAATGGCCAGACTTTGTCTCATGTACTTTGGTCATGTGGTCAGAAGGGACCAGTCCCTGAAGAAGGATATCATGCTTGGTGAAGTGAATGGTCAGAGAAAAAAGAGAAGATCCTCAATGAAATGGACTGACACAGTGGCTACAGTGATGGGCTCAAGCAAAGGAAGGATTGTGAAGATGGCACAGGACCAGGCAGTGTTTTGTTCTGTTGTACATGGGGTCACTGTGAGTTAGAATTGACTCGATGGCACCTAACAACAACAGTTCTGGGTCTAGAACAGTGCTTAATGTGGGCCAAATAATTTGCAGAATGAATCAATATTATTCAGTAGGTGATGCTATGACACACAAAATGTGATTCAGCATCCATTTTATTCTCTTCTACATGCACAAGAGCCTTAGGCATGTTGGGCTGTGGTGCATAGCATAGAGTAGATAGTCTGTGGAAAGGCAGCATGATATAGATGGTTAATAGCCATAGCTGGCATATGTTTTTTCCTGCTCAGTATCCCTTTCCCCTTCATCTGACAACAGAATTCCTCCTTCTTTTGGGAAACTAACTCCAAGAGGTTAAAGTAGGGCTGCTACTGCTGTCCACCTAAGGGTAGTCACATGTCAGGCCTGAATAATCAGAGGACTTCACTCCTCTGGCCCTCTGATTGGTTTAGCAACAGACATATGACCAATGCTAGGTCAACCAATGTTCTTTCCAGGACTTCCCTGCCACAATTACCATAGAAGAAGCATTCTCCTACTTTGGCCATGAACTGTGGGAGCCATGAAGCCCGCCATTCGAGAGAGCCTGTCCGATAGCTGGAGAGAAGAGAGCCCCAAAGACATTATTTTAGTCTCTGGATTCAACCATATGTATAGTCTACACTTAGACTTTTCAATTATGAAAAAAACCCCAAAATGCTATTCCTTAAGATGGTTTAAATTGATTTCTATAATTTGTAACAAAAAGATAAAGGAGGCCAGATTTGGATGTGAAATGGACCTTTGTTTAAACCCAGCCTTGCCATTTATTGGCCATATGATCTTGGACAAGTGTCTTAGGCTGGGTTCTCTAGAGAAGCAAAACCAGTGAAGCTTATAGATAGACAGATAGATAGTTTTATCTCAAGAAAATGGCTCATGTGGTTGTAGAGGCTGGCAAGTCCCATGTCTATTGGTCAGTCTTGGGACTTCTAATGGGCTTGAATTAATGGCCTGCTGTGTTGTTTGGTAATATCGGGACTGTGCCTTGTTACTTGTTGGCCTTGGGTTTGTCAGCCTCAGCAGCCAGGAGCTGAGTGAAGAAAAGCCTCTAGCTCCAGTGGGCTGGGAGCAGGAGGCAGAGCTGAAGCCCAAGGTTGAGGGCCTTTCACCCAGCCCCTAGAGCCTGGCACTTTGAACTCAGACTTAAAGCCTCCAAACTGTAAGAGAATAAACTCCTATTTGTTAAAGCCACCCCATTTGTGGTATATTTCTGTTAGAGTGGCAGTAGGTAACCAAAACAAGCTTACAGAGATTGTATTAGATTCCAAAAATAAGAAATATTACAGTCATGTTTTCCAACCATCAGGATTAAAAGTAAAAATTAACAATGGACAGATAACAAAATCTTCTAAGTAACATGTGGATTAAAGAGAAATTTTTAGATTATTATGAAACAAATGATATAAATCATCACCAGGGCCTGGAGCCACAGCTATGATCTAAGAACAACTCTGAGTCCCATGTTCTTATATAATTAAGCAAGAAATATTAAAATATAAGTTAAACATTCAACTCATAAAACTAGGAAAAGAAAGCTAAATTAAAAAGGAATTAATAATGATGAAAGTACAAATACATTAAAAAACAAAACAGAGCAACAGCAATAACTAAAGTAGGTTTGAGCTTCACAAGGAATGTAAAAATTACCCTGATGCCCATATTGTTTAAATAAACAATCAGTACAAGGAGTATTTACGTAGCCATCAAAAGGACTGAGGTAGAGCCATATTTGTTGTTGTTGCTACGTGGCTTGGAGTCAGACCCAACTCATAGCGACCCCTCCTTGGGTTTCCAAGGCAGTATCACTAGAGAAGTAGATTCCCCAACCTTCCTTCAGAAGAGTGGCTGGTGGGTTTGAACCATCAGCCTTCTGGTTAACAGTCAAGTGCCTTAGGCACTATGCTGCCAGAGCTCCTAATTTAGTGACATGATAAAATGTCTACACTATCACTGAATAAAACAAATTGGAGAAAAATATATAGTATGTATATATGTATATATAAGGAGTGCTGATGGCATAGTGCCTAAGGCATTTGATTGCTAACCAGAAGGTTGGCAGTTCAAACCCACCAGCTGATCCACAGAAAGAAGATGGGGCAATCTACTTCTATAAAGATTTACCACCTTAGAAACCCAATGGGGTCGCTGTGAGTCAGAATTGACTCAATGCCAGTGGACTTGGGGTCCTTTTTTGGTTACAAACTAACTGCTGTTGAGTCAGATCCGACTCATGGCCACCCCTCCTTGGGTTCCCGAGGCAGTATTACTACGGAAATAGAATGCCCAACTTTCCTTCCAAGGAGTAGCTGGTGGATTTGAACCAGCAGACTTCTGGTTAGCAGTCACATGCCTTAGCACTATGCCACTAGAGCTCCTAGATATATAAGCATATAGTAATATATACATGTTGTTGTTGTTGTTATTGTTATGTGCCGTCGAGTCGGCCCTGACTCATAGCGACCCCTCCTTGGGTTTCCGAGGCAGTATCACTAC
>NW_006921615.1:18617693-18637189 GCF_000298275.1 Orycteropus afer afer
CTTTGGATTTCCGAGGTGGTTTCTCTACAGAAGTGCATTGACCAGTCATTCTTCCGAGGAACACACACATATATAGGCACTCTGGTAGCATAGTGCCTAAGGCACTTGACTGCTAACCAGAAGGTTGACAGTTCAAACCCCCAGCCACTCCTCAGAAGGAAGATGGGGCAATCTACTTCCATAGTGATACTGCCTCAGAAACCCAAGGAGGGGTCACTATGAGTCAGATCCAACTTGATGGCACATAACAACAACAAGAAGAAGCCTTTTCTATGCTTTAAAAGCTGCATGTGCAGCAAGTGAAGTTGATTGTGATGAAGAATTTGTTGTGATAACTTGTTGGTTCAATTGTCTCAAAGTGAGGGTAAATTTAAATAACAATAAAGGGCAAGTACCAGGTATCCATAAGGCAGACCATCCTGATCCAGGGACTGCCTTATATATGTACCCGTAGAGTTTTCTAGGCTTTAACTTTTACAGGGGCAAATCATTAGGGATTTCATTCTGTGGAGTCACGGGTGGGTTTGAACCACCAACCTTTTGGTCAGTAACCTTGTGCTTAACCTGTGCACCACCAGGGCTCCTTGCAATCCTGTAGGACAGAGTAGAACTGCCCCATAGGGTTTCCAAGGCTGTAAGCTTTACAGAAACAGATCACCACATCTTTGTTCTGCAGAGCAGCTTCTTGTTGTTATGTGCTGTCCAGCCGGACCCGACTCATAGCAACCCCTCCTTGGGTTTCTGAGGCGGTATCACTACAGAAGTAGGTTGCCCCATTGTTCTCGTTACCTAGTACCACTCTGACAAGAATATACCACAAGTGGGATGGCCTTAACAAACAGGAGTTTATTCTTTTACAGTTTGGAGGCTTTAAGTCCAAGTTCAAAGTGCCAGGCTCTAGGGGCTGGGTGAAAGCCCCTTAGCCTTGGGCTTCAGCTCTGCCTCCAGCTCCTGGCCCACTGAAGCTAGAGGCTTTTCTTCACTCAGACAGCTGCCGGCTGCTGAGGCTGCCAAGCCCAAGGTTGACAAGTAAAATGCCACAGTCCTGACATCACCAAAACACATGGCAGGCCATTAATTCAAGTTCACTGTAAGTCTCCAGGTCGGCAGAACATGGCAGGCTGCTGAACAACGACATAGCTACATGCAGAGTTCAAGGTGCCATAAACTAGCTACTATCCCCAAGGCTTCTCCTTATATACAGGAAGTAGACCATATCCCAAAGGCAGCTACTCAGCCGCTTGTGGTAGATCCCACCATGGAGTTGATTGCCAGTCTCATCATGGGAAATAACTACCACCAGGTGCCCAGCCACTGAACCAGGCCCAGCCAAGTTGACATACAAACTGAACCACCACACCCATCTTCCTTCCAAGGAGTGGCTGGTGGGTTTGAACTGCCAGCCTTCCGGTTAGCAGTCAGATGCCTTAGGCACTACACCACCAGAGCACCCAGGGCTCCTCAATTTCTTCTTATGTTAGCATAATTCCTGGCTTTTTAAAATTTTTATTTATTTCTCTTTCCTGGAAATCACCTGTGGTTGCCCTCATGGGCTGCCTGAAATTGGTACCTGCTTTCACAGTGGATTCTGCGAATGTTTTATATCCCTTTATCTATTCATCCAAATATTTGTTAAGTGCCCAGTGTGGATGGGCACTGGTATGAGGGACAAATGTGAGTGATGCATGAATGTAAATGACTGCAGGTACAAATGTCTGCGGATACAAATAACCTCAGAAATCAGAGTCTAGCTCTTCCCACTTGCAGATAACAAACCTCTGATTTTCACACTGTATTGGTCTTCACTTCACTAGAATAAGGGCAGGTCACCTCTGACTTCCAGTACACTCCCAACTGATGCTTGAAATTCTTTCCTTAGAATTTAATCTCTTTGATTTAAGGCCTTGATCCCTATAAAAAATGTACATGCTCATTTATATTGTAAAATGAAAAAGGACAGTGATGGAGATCAAATTAGTGGTTGTCAGGGGCTGGGGAAAGAGCACAGGCATATCTAGGGAAAACAGCACCTATGGCAATTAGCTGGTGATGGAAGCCTCATCAAGGGCCCAGGGAAGGTGCCATACCTGCCATACCCTCCATATGCCTCTAGGGAAGAGTGTCCTTTTCAGACTCCTTTTCCTTTCATCTGATGTCACCAGCAAAAAAATAAAAAAGTAGGAGCAAAGCCCGCAGGGAAATGTACCCTGATTCCCCATGTCCCATGGTTTACTGTCTCAAGCCTGTTTTTCTCTCTGCAATCTTCCTTCCCCTGATCTGCGTATCTGTGGTTAAACACAGCCACTGCAGACCTGGCTTCTCATCACTTCCCGTCAAACACCTAATGGATTCACAAGCACTTCTGCTAGCTCTGATAGCATAGTGCCTAAGGCATCAGACTGCTAACCAGAAAGCTCAAACCCACCAGCCACTCCTTGGAAGGAAAGTTGAGCAATTTACTTCCATAGTGATACTGCCTTAGAAATTCAAGGCTGAGATGGCTCTGACTCGACAGCGGTGAGTTCGTTGGTTGGTCAGGAGGGAGAATCTGGCTGCTTAGTTTGGTCCAGTCAGTTCTGGTCAGGGGGACAGGCTTCTATGGTTCAATCATTGCTACAGAGCCATGATTAGGGAAGGGGAGATAACCGAGATGACAAGGTGGCCAGGTATTTGCATGCAGTCCTTGGGTTATGAATGATATCTATTCCTAAGCCCGTCTTTACATCACATTTGCTGGTAAGCCAAAACAGGTGCAAATGGCTCTGATTTAGCCTTACTTCAGTGCAAGAAAAGGCTCCAAGACTTTTCAATGGTATCTGCACACACAGGAAGTAAAGAGTACAATGAAATATTTGTTGTGAGAATTTGTTGATTCAGTCGTTTCAAAGTGAGGGCAAATTTATATATCATTAAAGGGCAAGTAGGGGTGGTTGTATGTTTGTAACTACAGACTGCCTGTATGCTGTCAGCAGAGCTTGTGGATTTCTCACCAGGCATTGGTGGTATGTGGGGGTGACATGAGAGAGAAAGGCATCTCTATTTTGTCAGTTGTGTTTTTTGTTTTTGGTTTGGTTTAATGTGCTTTGATTCCTTTAATGTTACACTTTTTTTTTTATTAATCCCAAACCCCCTCTATACTGATAGGTAACATTAGGTTACCACTATTTTGAACTGCTGGAATGGTTGAAAAATATATCTAGCAGGATTAGTAAAATATTTCCTAAGCAGTTCCTCTATCATTCCTTTCAATTTAAACAACAAGGAACTAGTGTTAGTTCATCAACCAATATTTAACCAACTAGTTGCTGTAGAGTCTATTCTGCCTCATGCCAACCCCATATGTGTCAGAGTAGAACTGTGCTTAATAGAGTGTTCAATGGCTGATTTTTTAACTAGATTGCCAGGTCTTATTTTCTGAGGAGCCTCTGTGTGGACTCAAACCTCCAACCTTTCAGTTAGGAGCCAAGTACATTAACCTTTTGCATCACCCAGGAACTCCAACCAATATAGTGAAACCTGTGAGAGCCAGTACTGGATGGGACTATCTTGTTTTTCTGGGTCTTGCAAATTTTGCCACTAGCAGTCTTGCCCTTAGTGGTAAGAATGCAGTCTTACCACTTCTCTATTGCGCCTTACTAGTGGAAAATATTTGAGTTTTCCTTCTCTGACAGATTTCTACCTTATACTGGTTCTGGCTTTACTGCATTAACTAATAATATTGCCTATTGTTATACTCAGAAGATAACGGGAGCTCTGGTGGCGTAGTCCCTAAAGCATTTGACTGCCAACCAGAAGGCTGGCAGTTCAAACCCACCAGCCACTCCTTGGAAGGAAGGTTGAGTAATCTACTTCCGAAGTGATGACGCCTCTGAAACCCAAGGAGGGGTCGCTATGAGTTGGATCTGACTCAACGCCAGTGAAAGGAGAGGAGGATACTCAGAAAATGGTGCAGGACCAGGCAATGTATCATTCTGTTATACAGGACATTGTTGTTGTTGTTGTTGTTATGTGCCGTCGAGTCATACCTGACTCATAGCGACCCCTCCTTGGGTTTCCGAGGCAGTATCACTACGGAAGTAGGATTGCCCAACCTTCCTTCCGAGGAGTGGCTGGTGGACATAGGTTTGTTATATGTAAGTTCGCCATGAGTTGGAGCCAATTCAACAACAGGCCCTATGAGTTTACACAGCATGATCCTGACCTCAAGAAGATTTAAACTATGTGAAGAAGCACAATGTTAACATTCCCATGCAATCGGGTGGTTCATTGAGACTACCAAAGTAATAGTCCACTAAAGCAACTATACAGCTGATCAGGCTTAGCTCTAGAAGCACATGGGCTGGAAAATGAGGAAAGAGCTTACCTGAATACAAATTGAAATACTCATGGGAAGAGGGAAATGGCTGCTGTTAGGTAACCAACAATGTGCAGGGATCACTGGCTTTTCTGTTCAGTAGCAGTCTCCTGTTCTCACTCTAAACAAATGGTTTAAATGGTCACTGCTAACTTTTCATAAATACTGGCTCCTCACCCAGTGATTGGTCGGGAGCTGGGAGCCAGATCCACCCTGGGTCAATCAGAGCTCTTCCCTAGGCATTTCACACTTGGGGGGCTAAGGAAGAATGAAGTCTGTTTTCTCTCTGGTGGTGGGAATAGAAACTTCAGCTGTCATCTGAGGCTCTACAGCCTACCATGTGTGAGGAGGACCTCTGCAGTCAGCCATTATGAAGCCAGCACAGACCAAGAGTGTCTCTGATCAAACCCGGACCCACCCCTGGCCCCAGGTGCCTGAGGTTGGCTGTGCGCCACTAATGGTTTGGCTATATAATCCAGTAAGTTCCTTGTCACAGATGGAGTTCATTTGGCAGATTGTTTATTAGGGAGTGCCTTGCGATCAACACTTGTAAAAGGGAGGGGATGGTACAGTATTGGGTGAAAGGAAAAGCCCATCTGCAATGTAGGCCTAAGGACAGTCTTGGCCAGTCTCATGGGTAGCTCAGAAGAGCTAAAAGAGTCATTCAGAGTAGTTCCCAGTAGGGGCAAGAGGCCTAGGTCAATGAATCCTTGCAACAATCAATCACTGGATGGGGGCCTTGGGAACAGGCATCATCTTGGGCAAGGTGACTCTTCAGCTGTCCCTCAAAGGGCTGCCGGCCAGTATTTTAGCTGATAAGTTATTTATTCTTGAACTGGGTGCAAAATAACATCTACCATATACTCCCTTTTCCTAACCTGTCTCAAATTGCACTTTGGTCACCAAAGAGTCCTGACCTTTGGAAGGGAAAATTGTTCCATCTGGTTGGAAACAGTCATGGTGTTTCATGCTAGCACTTGTGGAAAAGCATTAGGTGCCACAAGGAAAAAAAAAAAGAAAAACTATGAAGAAGGAAGACATTGACATGAATGCCTACGTGAAGTATCCATACCCCTCACCTTAGGAGAAGGGGCTCTTGATTCAAAGAGCTTTTGACTTTTGACATAATGAGAAGCTACAAAGGACTGGAATATAATTAAATATGTTAATCATGTGTGTAAGGGGTCAGAAAACTGTACCAAAGAAATTCTCTCCTTAATGTCTTACCCCTTCACATAATTTGGAACATGTTCATCTTCCTCTGATGCACCCACTTCTCAGCACTAGTAATTAGGGAAGCATTTCTGGAAGGAGGCCTTGAAGGTCTGCCCATGCCAGACTGTTGTTCTTGCGGCCTCACCTAACAGTTTAGTCCCCAGGTGTTTTCCTCTTACTGTTCTGTTTAATGACCCTGTTAAATTCTATGACGTTTCATAGTCCCCAAATCTTCTTGATGGCCTGAATGATTTCTTGTTCATTGTACATGGTAACCCATGTGTTTCAGAGTAGAATTGTGCTCCATAGGGTTTTCAGTGGCTGTTCTTCCAAGGATTCGAACTGCCAACCTCTTGGATAGTAGCCGAGCATTTATCTTTTTGTGCCACCCAGGGACTTCACTGTTCATCTTTATGAGGGTCAAGGTTCTGTTCAGCACTTTTCTCCTCAATTTCTTCAGCTGTCTTTCTCCTGGCTTCTCTCTGTTAAACACAATTTGGATGTGATTTTGAAGGTAACTCCCCCCCTCTTTTCCATTTTACCCAGTTACTACTGGTTGGTGAACTAAAAATTCATTCTCTGAGTGGTTTTCCATTTTCCTCAAAGTTAATACTTTCTGAATTTGCTTTGAGTGTAAGGTATCTTTAAACTTCTCCTCAATAGTGCTCTGGTGGTGCAGTGGTTAAGGCACTCAGCTGCTAACCAAAAGGCCAGAGGTTTAAACCTACCAGCTGCTCTGCAGGAGGAAGATGAGGCAATCTACTTACATAAAGATTTACAGCCTAGGGAATCCTACGAGGAAGTTCTACTCCGTCCTACAGTGTAGCTATGAATCAGAGTCGACTCACTGGCAGTGGGTTTAGTTTTTGTTTTGGTTTAATGCCACTCTCATATTTGCCCTAGGGTGAGAAACATAATTTTATTGTCACAAATTCAGTTCTAAAGTCAGACCTCTTCTGAGTGAAATTTTCTTTAGACCACTTACTACACCTCATATTCCCCTCCTTTGTCATCATCCAGCATGGCTCTTTCCTGTTCTCTAGCCTTCTTTTGTAAATCTTCCTTAAACACACTGCCCATAAGGATTCTTCTTTTATCTAAATTCTTAGTCTTTGTCCCTTTTTCTTTGGCTTATCACTCATACTTGACCTTGTATTATTTCTTAACTCTCCAAAACCAAAATCAAACCAGACTCACTGCCATCATGGAAGTAGATTGCCAAGGTACATGTTTTATGTAACTATCTCAGAAACTATTCAGATTGGAAAGAAACTCATAGGTTCTTTGGTTCAGTTTTCTCATTTTTAGATACGAAGAAATGAGTACCAGAATGAGTAGATGGCTTAGTTTAAGCCACACGCTTAACATTCTAATTTAACAGGAAGAGACCTGGACTCCTGACACATAGGAAAGTGTTCCTTGTGGGGAAAGCCATGAGTGTAATGCTTTGCCTGGAAGGTGCAGGTTACTACCTGATTTTGGATATTCACACTGAGTATGGCATAGTGCCTAAGGCATTTGACTGCTAACCAAAAGGAGGGTTAGGAAGGAAGACTGGGCAATCTACTTCCATAGTAATACTGCCTCAGAAACCCAAGGAGGGGGGCTATGAGTCGAATCCGACTCAACAGCAGTGTGTTGATTGTGTTGTATACACATACAATAAATAAGGAGCTCTGGTAGCATAGTGGATAAAGCATTTGGCTGCTAACCAGAAGATCAGTGGTTCAAACCCCCTAGCCACTCCATGGAAGGATGGTGGGGCAGTCTACTTCCATGAAGATTCATAGTCTTGGAAACCCAGTGTGGGTCACTATGAGTTGGAATCAACTCGACAGCAGTGACTTTGTTTTTTTTTTTGTGCTTAAGTATTATTAGATTTTCTTTTTTTAACTATTGGTGTCCATTTATAATCAAACATTAAATAATAAGATATATAACCCTGACTTTTGAAGGCTGACATCTACAATATAAGTTTTCTAACATCGTGGAAATGTTAGAGTCTAAATCAAAGGATTTCTCTCCTACCAACCAGGCAAGTCACAGAGTTAAAAATCAAGGTCGTTTCATGTATTCCCCTTTAGGGAGGGGAAGGATCTTGCACAACATGGGATACCCAGGTGCTTCCCACAGAAGAACAAATGCCAAGTGACCCCAATGTGCAACTATAGCCATTTGACCAAGATGTAGTTTTCCTTGGAGGCATTTAGATATTGAGGTGAATGAAGTGGTACTATACAGCTAGGCATGTCTCTCAAATCCATATCCCAGGCCACTTTTACCCTTACCCCGAGGATTTTGGCACTGAGGAGAGCAAAGCTCCTGGAAAGTTAACACAAGCCCTGAGAAAACCCACTACTTGATGGAACTAGGAGGATGGAGTGATGGAAAGGTAGGGAAGTTCATGGCACATGACAAAAGAATGGAAATTCTTAATCATGTCATGTTTTCAAACAATGTACATAGGCAAATTATACTTTCTCACATCAGTGGTTTAGAAAAGTATCAAAAGTAGTATAGATGGCAGGGTCCCATGGAAGGGAAAACTTGAAAGAAGGCAAGAAACATAGGGAAAGGGGAGAACAAGAGAAAGTATGGCAAAGATGAAGAGAGAAAACAGAGAATTTGCTTTAGTTAAAAACAAAACAAAAAACCAGTTGCCCTGAGTCCATTCTGACCCATGGTGGTGACCCCATGGATTTCAGAATAGCACTGTGCTACACAGGGTTTTCTATGGCTGATTTTTCAGAAGTTGACTGCCAGGCCTTTCTTCTGAGCTGCCTCTGGATGGATCTAAACTTCCAGCTTTCTAGCTAGCAGCTGAGTGGTTAACCATTTGCATCACCCAGGGACTCTCCATGCAAACCAGGTGGCCCACTGATCTACCTTCTACTAGTTACTGCTGCTCTAAAGCTTGTGTGAAAAATAAGTGTTGCTAAGAACAACAGAAGAAACACTGTCAAAAGAAGTCCTAAGCGGCAAGGATAAAAAAATCAATGCATTGCACAACTCGAAGAATGTAATCAGTGTCACTGAATTGTTCATGTGGAAACTGTTGCATTGATATGTGTTCTGCTGTGTATACTCTCAACAACAACAACAAAAATAAATTATATATATTTATATATATAAGTTGATACATATTTTAAACTTGTATGTTGGTTGTTTTCTTGCTGTGCTGACCTATATTTAAGATCAACAAGATAATAACTAAAGCATACAAACCAGTTAGGCCAAACCTGTCAGCCCAGTCTCCCTCAAAACAAAGATAAAGATAAACATTGATAGCTTTTACGTGTGAATAATATTTCCGATGTTATAAGGCTGACAGTAGAAGAAATTCTCTAAATTTAAATCTAAATTAAAATCTTCAGAGCATAAAACAAGGCTTCACATAAAATATACAATGTTGACAGGATTCCACTGGAAGAGAAATGCAATGTGGGGAGAAGGAGAGAGACCCAGCCTATTTCTACCACTTAAGATGCCACCTTGAGTTAGATCTCCATCTCAGTTTCTCATCTGTCAAGTGCCATCCTGATTTCCATTTGTTTTTATGTTATGTGTTTATTCCAGACAGTCAATTACTTGCCTTTTGTTGAATAAAGGGTAGGTGTGGATGGGGGAAAACTGCAGGAGGGAATCTAGGAGTAACTAACTGCTTTTTGTACATTTAACCAGTTCTCCTAATTTCAGCCCAGCTCACACCCTGGCCTTCAGAGGTATCTGTGCTCGCTACCCTCTGGTCTTTTTTGAAGTTCTGTAGCGTGAAGGGAGTCCCTGTGTGGTTCAGATGGTTAATGGACTCAGCTGCTAACCAAAAGAATGGTGGTTGAGTCTAGAGGTGCCAGGAAAGAAAGCCTAGTGAACTACTTCCAAAATCAGCCATTGAAAACCCTATGTAGCACAGTTCTACTCCAACAGTCACCATGAGTCAGAAATGACTCAATGGCAAGTTGTTGGTTGGTTAACAGCTTCAAGCAGTTTGCTTATTATTGCTTTATCTCTCTTAGGTTTTAGCTTTCTCTGGTCTGTTTAGTTATATTTGACCATTTGCTTTTGATCTTTCCAAATTTCATCAACTTCTTTCAACTGCTGAATCTCCTTTCTCCTTGAATTTGTAGGTCAACATTGTTTTATTCTTTAATGTCATTTTCACAGACCTTCGGAAGGGAATCAAGACAAATACATGCTTTCTATCTGTGAAATGCAATCCCAACTTCAGTCTTATTATTAAACTTTAACATTAAAACTTCAGTTTTATTATTGTTTTTCCCCTCATTCCTACTCCCAATCTCACACTCTCCCTGTATCTGTACCCACTTTTACTTACTTAATGAATACCTTTACTGCTGTTTCCATTTGTATTTAAACGTAAATATATTTTGAATAATTTACAATATAAATGTGTTTTCAAATTTTACAATAATGATTTACAAAATTTCACTGAGTTGATTCCAACCCATAGTGACCTTATAGGACAGAGCAGAACTGCCCCATAGAATTTCCAGGGGTATAAATCTTTATGGAAGCAGATTGCCTCATCTTTCTCCTGCAGATGGCTGCTGGGCTCAAACTACCAAACCTTTGGTTAGCAGCCAAATAAATGCTTTAACCACTGTACTCTCAGAATTCCTACAGTAATGATCAACAACTCTCAACTCACTGCCTTATACTATAAATCTCATTCTATTTCTCACTTGTCTCATTCAACAACTGTTTTCCAGGTTTCTCAAACATTGTAACATTATAGTTTAATTCTTCTCAATGCTGCATGGAATTTCATTGTACATCATATTTTACTTATCCAATCTCTTAGGAGGGTCAACTAGGTTACTCCCAACTCTTTGCTTCACAAATTACATTGTGTTGTGTGATCAGGCAGGATTAGTAAATGTAGCTTATTTTAAACCTAATAGTGTCATTCTAAACAAATCATCACATAATTAAATATTATTTGTCAGCTAAGACAATAGCTTATTTTTCTGTTATCTGGGAAGAGACAAGTTGTCCTTCCTCATACATTGTTATTTATTTCTGGTAAGAGTCGAGACTAACTCTGGAATTTTTTCCAAGGCCATGGGAAACTGAGACATAGTGATCAAAACTGCAACTATTCCAACAAAACAGAAACATTTGCTCATTTATTGCTGATACCAAAACAAACAGTTTTGACAAGTAGGTAATAACCACAATGGTATAAAGAAGCAAACTGATTTAAAACCTTTTAAATTAAAATAATAATAATAATTAGGTATTGAAGATGTATTGAACATAAAGCAGCTTTGAAAAGTAAAAAATAAAATCTTAAGTAGTAGTATAAAATTCTAGTCATTTATTTAAATAAATTTATTTAAATAAATCTGGAACTAAAATGTAAGCTCTGTGAAGACAGGAACCAATCCACTGGTTCATGAAGGCCTAGACCAATGACACAATAAATAATAGCTAAAAATAAAAAAAAAAGAAAAAATCAGATATGTTTATTTTAAAGTACTGACAAACAAAACAAACTCACTGCCATCGAGTCAGTCCCACCTCATAGCAACCCTTCCTTGGGTTTCTGAGGCAGTATCACTACAGAAGTAGATTGCCCAACCTTCCTTCTGAGGAGTGGCTGGTGGGTTTGAAACTCCAGCCTTCTGGTTAGCAGACAAATGCCTTAGGCACTATATAGTAAAGAGCTCTGGTGGCACAGTGCTTAAGGCATTTACCTGCTAACCAGAAGGTTAGTGGTTCAAACCCACCAGCTGCTCCACATAAGGAAGATGGAGCAATCTACTTCCTTAAAGATTTACTGCCTAGGAAACCCAGTAGGGATCACTGTGAGCTGGAATTGACTCAATGGCAGTGAGTTTGGTTTTTTGGTATATGTTGTTGTTGTTGTCATGTGCCGTTGAGTCGGACCCAACTCATAGCGACCCCTCCTTGGATTTCTGAGGTGGTATCACTACAGAAGTAGATTGCCCAACCTTCCTTCTGAGGAGTGGCCGGTGGGTTTGAACCGCCAGCCTTCTGGTTAGCAGTCAAGTGTCTTAGACACTACACTACCAGAGCTCCTTTTTGGTATATAGACACAGTAAATATATCACTGAGAAAATTTTCTCCTAAACCACTAGGAGTACCTAATACATAGTTAGACTAGAAAACTTAACTTTTAAGGTTAAGGAAATGTAATTGACACCTATTCCTCTTTTTTGGGAACTGGCTATTTCTCCTACAGGAGTGGATTCCTGGGAGCCATATTTCTGTCACGTGACCATGTCCCCTGGATATAGTTAAGGGGATCAAGTTGTATACAACACTCAAGCTGGGCCAATCAGATTCTGTTTTCTGGCAGTTTGGTAGTGAATTATGAAAAGCTTGCTAGTTTAGTCTGATGGTTCTTGACTGAGGTGATTTTGCTTACAGGGGACATTTGGCAATGTCTGGAGACATTTTTGATTGTTTGAATTGGGGGACATGTGTGCTGCTGGCATCTATGGAGTAGTGGCCAGGAATGCTGCTATACATTCTACAAAGCACAGGACATCCCACACACCAAAGAATTACCTGGTCTAAAATGGCAAAGATGATGAGGTTGACAAATCTTCCTCTAGTTTGAGCACTTCAACAGAGAGAATATAAACTCAGTTGATTGGAGCTGCCAGCCATCAGCTACCCTCCACATCCAAAGGAAGCAGAGAGAGTAACTTATATAGAGAAAATAATTAAAAAGTTGAGCTTAGAACCTGAGAATTTTCTAATTCTAGTTCTTTTCAGAAACCTGACAACATTTCTGGCTGTTATCCATCTAATAGGGAGCCCTCATGGTGCAGTGGCTTAGTACTTGACTGCTAAATATCATAAATATTCCCTAGGTTAGGAACTCCTGTATTAAATATTTATTCCACATATACTGTGAACTAGATGATGATAAGAAAACTAGATGAATGTAGAAGTGTGTCCTTAAGAGGCCCAAAATTTAGTAAGAATACAGAGCAGTAAACAATGACAACCCAGGGTGATATGAAGGGTAAAGAGAGTACTATGGTAACCCAGAATAGAAAGATTTAGTCCAGACTGGGGCAGTAAGGAAGGTATCTCAAAGAAGTGACATCTATATTGAAACTTCAAGCAAGTAGGAGAAAGTAAGATCAAGCAAAAGGATAAGGAAAACACTTTCCAGGCAGAGGGAAAGGGTCCAGAAGGCATAGCAGCATATCAAGTTCATAGAACTCAAAATCATTTAGTGCAGCTGTGCTAGTCATCAGTCTGTTGGCTCTCTATTCCCGCTTTTCTCTGTATTATAGGGGCTAAAAGTTGGCAAATTACATTTTCAAGGAAGATATCCAGAATTCTGGTTTGACAGAGTGGAGCCAGTCACTGCTGAGATGGAGATAGAAAGCACATGGGTTGTTTGTGAGGGGATGGGGATGGGTAAATAATCTACCACAAACTCCAAAACCAAACTCATTGCCATTGAGTCAATTCCAATTCATAGCAATCCCACAGGGTTTCCAAGGCTGAATATCTTTACAGAAGCAGACGGCCTCATCTTCTGTGGAGCACCTAGTGGGTTGGAGCACCAACCTTTTGGTTAGCAGCCAAATGCCTTAAACCACTCACTGCCATCATCAAATTAGAGCCAACTCATAGTGACCCCTCCTTGGGTTTCCAAGGCAGTGTCTCTAACGAAGTAGATTGCCCAGTCTTCCTTTTGAGGAGTGGCTGGTTGGTTTGAACTGCCAGCCTTCTGGTTAGCAGTCAAATGCCTTAGGCACGGCGCCACCACAGCTCCTACCATAAACTAGGAAATACATATATTTTTTCCTAGCTATCTTACTATGTTTCCTTTTCAGCATGAGCCATCCAGGTTTTAAACATATTTATAATTTTAGCACAGTGCTTAAGCACTGAGAGGGGCAATTCGAACCCACCAGCCACTCCCTGGGAGAAAGATGAGGCAGTCTGCTTCTGTAAAGATTGTTGTTGTTGTTGTTATGTACCATCGAGTCGTCTCTGACTCATAGCGACCCCTCCTTGGGTTTCCGAGGTGGTATCTATACAGAAGTAGATTGCCCAACCTTCCTTTTGAGGAGTGGCTGTGGGTTTGAACCACCAACATTCTGGTTAGCAGTCAAGTGCCTTTGGCACAATGCCACGAGAGCTCTCCTTGGAAACCCTGCAGGATATTTCTATTCTGTCCTACAGGGTTGCTATGAGTGGGAACTGACTTGATGGCAACAATATATATATATATTTTTTTGGGTTCTGCTTCTAAGACCTTGAGGTGTAGTAAATTACCTAGTATGGCATTTCTAGCTATAAGTCTTTGTAAATTCAGTGGTGGAATTTGCCCTGAGCAACTGAGGAGCTCCTGATTATAAATGTTATCCACTTGGGATATTTCTGTTGGGTGTGGCACAAAGCAATGTTCTGGGACATTCGCTCTCTCTCAGGTGCTTAGAATTCTGATGTTATGATTGCCTAGTTTGGCTGCTCTGCCAGGCTCAAAAGGAGGCCTCCTAGATGCAGAAGTCTCTCTGACTGCAGGCTGCAAATGACATGCTGCTGAGAGAAACGTGCTCCTGAGAGACACTCACGGCTGGGAAAGAAACACAAGAGGCATGTGTTGCTGAGAGAGACACCGAGGGACATGCACTGCTGGGAGAGACTGTGAGAGACTGTTGGCGGAGAGACGGCGGGCTGAGAGAGACTGAGCATTTTCCCTGAACTTGAATTGTAACCTGGTGCTTCCCTAATTAACCCCATAATCTGTGAGTTCCGTATGGCCACTGCAGTGAATTATCGAACCCAGCAGAAAGGTGGTGAGTACTGCAGGAGGAATGGTTGGTGTCAGGGTTTGTGAAAGGGCTGGAGGGAGGCAGCATGTCTGGCCTTGCAGGGATAGGCCTTGGGCTACTTATGGTGATTCTGTCTTCCTCTTTTGCAGATAAAGGAGGTCAGATGTGAGCTCTTTGCCCTTTTGGCATACCTTTGAACATATTACTTTTAGTATTTGCTATAAGAAAAGTTGCACTTCTCTCAAAAGTATCAAGAGGGACTGGTACTTATTTTGTCACATTTAGTCCCTGAGGTATTTCAAGTCTCTCATTTATTCATCAGATACTACTCATCTCCTCTCAGGTACTCAAAAGGAGCTGTGGTGGTATAGTGGTTAAGGCATTTGGCTGCTAACCAAGAAGTTGGTGGTTCAAATCCACCAGCTACTCCACAGAAGAAAGATGTGGTAGTCTGCTTCTGTAAAGATTTACAGCCTTGGAAACCCAATGGGAGTTACTGTGAGTTGGAATTGACTCTATGGGAGCAAGTTTAGTTTTTGGTGTTATCAAATACTCAGTACTGTTTTTGGTGTTAGGGGCCAAATTATGGACAAGGTAAATAAGATCTCTGCTCACATGGAATTTACATTCTAATTGTCAGACAAAAAATAAGTAAAATAATGATCAATTTGACAAGAGCAATGAAAGAAATAAGCAGGATGCAGGAAGAGAATAATGGTTAAGGAGCACCTACTTTAAATAAAGTGGTCAGGGATGATTTTTAAACTGAAACCTAAGGCACATAACAACAACAACAACAAAGAAGTAGAAAGAGCTAGCTGTATGAAGAAGTGCAAGGAGGTAAGTTAGTGTTGGTACTTATGGGACCAACAAGAGTACAGAGGCCCTTAGGTGGTTAAAAGCCTGACCATATTCTAGGAACTGAAAGACTACTGTATTCAGAGTAGGGTAAACAAGGAGTACTGCAATACAGAACCTAAATTAAACAACACCCTGTAGACCATATTAAGGAATTTGAATTTTATACTAAATGCAAAAGATATATAGAAGTATAAACATGTCTAATTAACATTTTTAAAAGATAATGGACAGAACAGCTAGGAGGGGGATAAGAAGGGAGGCAGGAAGACAGGTTAAGAAATGTTGCAATAGTCCAGGAGATAGAGAGGTGGCCTAGACTAAGGCTCACTCTGATTTTCTCTTTCCTTAAATTCAGTCTCTTCCTTAGTAAAGTGAAGATGGAGACTTAGAAGAAACAGATCAGCAAACAATTATTCCCAAGTAGCCTCAAATACAAATTAGACCTCCCACGAGCCTCCTGCTTTTTTGTAAAGATTTGAAGTACTTTGAAGATTGATGGTGTTTTCCACTCCTCTCCACCAACCAACCTACTTCCCCAAAACCTAAGGTTTCACTATAGCAGGAACTGCCATCTGTGGTCTGTGATACAGTGAATCAATTAGTGGCTTTCAAGTCACTTGACTATAAACATACTTGTTTTCTAACAAGCTGCTTGGCAACTAGAATAGACAGGAGTGGAAGAGCCAAAATAGATACAAAATAATTTGAGATGGCCTCAATCTGTTGAGTTTTGTTTGTTTGTTTTCTTTTAGAACTTCTATAGGACCTGTAAACTGGTTGCCATCAGATCAACTCCCACTCACGGGGATCCCATGTGTGCTATTGTAGAACTGTGCTCTACAGGGTTTTCAATGGCTGATTTTTCCGAAGTAGATTACCAAAGTCTTTCTTCCAAGGTATGTCGGGGTAGACTTGAACCTCTAACTTTTCAGTTAGCAGCTAAGCACATTCTGTACTACTCAGGGACTTCTATTGGACCTGTACTGCAAACAAAATAAAATTAAACTTCAGTGCAAGGAATGGGACTGAGGAGTCATACAAACCTTAAATCTAATTCCATTACCCTAAGGCCTTTAAGTCTTTTAGTAACTCTATCTGAATATCAATTAATTATTCTTCACTTAAAAGGTAACAATATGCTTAAAATCCTCTTCAACTTCCAAAGCCCAGTAGCAATAAATGAAAAAAGTTCTTTACTGTTGCTATTTTTGTTCCCTTAAATGATTATTTTATGTCAGTTGAAAAATATAGGTATTTGACTACTTGAAAACAGATAAAATAACAGCAGGACCTTCTTAAGGCATCATCTCTTTAACCAACAAAAACCAGTTACACCAACTGTTGTATAATTAATTCATAACCAAAACCAAATCCACTGCCATCCAATTGATTCCAACTCATAGCCACCAGCAAAGGGATACCAAAGCTCTAAATCTTGACAAAGGTAGACTGCCTCATCTTTCTCCTTCAGAACAGGTAGGTTTGAAATGCTGACCTTTTGGTTAGCAGCCCAATGCTTTAACCACTGCACCATTAGAGCTCCTTGTATAGATGGTTTAGTAGTTGAATCAACTTTGCACTTACGAAATTTCAATTAAGGTTGGTATGCAAATTGAAGCTGCTTTCTTCCCCCTCTCCCAAAAAAGGTCTATTGTTATATCCTCTTAATTGTCATTATTGGGTAAAGAAACAATGTAAAAATTGTTACAGTCTTTACTGAATCTGAATGATTTAAACTTGAAAAAAGTTCTTTCTACCAAGATTCGCTTTGCATAGTTCTTACGTAGTTCTACTTAACAAATCTTGAAGGAAATACAAAATCTTTATGGGCTGTGGAGTATCCAGACCTATAAAACCCAAAAACAAGCCCACTGCCATTGAGTGGGTTCCGACTTATAGCGACCCCCACTGGGGATTTCTAAAGTGGTCAAATCTTTCCGAAAGTAGATTGTCCCATCTTTCTTCCCAGAACTGCTGGTGGATTTGAACTGCAAACTTCCTGGTTAGTGGTCAAATACCTTAGGCACTGCATCAACCAGAGATCCTTGTATAGACCTATGGCAGGCTGAAAACACATTTAACAAGAATTAACTAACACCATTAGGAAAATCACTTGTCTAGAAGACCTCTTGTCTAGTAAACCTCAGTGTTTACTTTCTCTGAATTAAGAGAACACAAGTTACAACTTTCATCTGTTTCCTCATATTGAAAGAGAATCACTAAAAAATAAGATGCAGAGGAAGTGAGAGGCAGAAAATGGAGGGCAAAGGGAAGAGTTCCCCCTATGCTCATGACCTAAACCCTTTCATACAATGGTCAGCCACTATTTTTATAACTAGCTTAAGTTATAGCTCTCCATAGGTACATATCTCCTCAAAGTGAAATCTGGCTTTCCCCATTATTATGCTAAGGATTACTTTTTAAAATAGAGGCTGGTTTTTCCCTCTCCCAAACTTCCTAAGGCAGAGCATGGGTATGGACAATGCACCAAAAGCAAGAATGACACAAGGCAGGAAATAAGAGAAAATATGTAATTTCCAAGCTCCTTCAAATACGTTGTCCTCTTTCCTTTATCTGTTCTAGAAAAAAGGGAGGCAGGGAGTTCCGATAAGATGGCAGAATAGGCAGAAAGACTGCACAGACCCTCTTCAACAAAGAAAAGGAGAACCAATTAACACAGATACAGAAGATAACCCTGGACCCCTGAGCCTTGAAGGGAAGGATATAGAAGTAGACTAAACTCCAACTAGCAGAAGAATTTGCATGAAAACACCAAAAAGGGAGACATACGAAGCTGCAGTCTGGCAGCAATCCTGATGGCACAGACAGCTTGGATATTGCCGAGTGGTGGTAGGACCTAAGAATTAACCTAAAAATTGGCCCTGCTAGGCAGGGACTACATCAAGGACTGCTCTGGTGCCTGGGGAACGAAAAGGGGAAGGAAGCAGCAAAGAGTAAGGGCTGAGCTGTGGACTTTTGCCTGTATGGAGGGTGAAGCCATTTTGAATGTTTACAAGTGATTTGACCAGTGCAGATATTTAAAGTGACAGCATTCTCCCAGACTCCAGGGACCTAAACACAGGCTCCACTTGCCAGGAACCCCAAGGACATTCCAGACCTGGACAACTTGAAAGGTGTGACATTGCCTTTGTTACTATTATATCCCACACCCTCTTGGTGAATGGAGGTGTGGCCATCCCTCACTCCCACCCACTTTCTGGGCCGGTAGGATTCCATCCCAATCTGTGTGCTCGGACAGAGCATGGGTGCCCTGCCCTGCCCTACCCCAATTATTTTTCTTTTTTCTGTTTTTTAGTTAGTTTGTTTTTGTCTGTTTTAAAACTACTACTATTATTATTACTTTTGTACTTTTTAATATTATTCTTTATTCTTCACCTCCCAGGTTCCAGTTTTCAGCTTTTTTTCTTTTCCCTGCTCTTGGTTGCCTTTTTTTTTTTTCTTTCTTTCTCATGGTTAACCCTGTTGCTTGTTTTCTTTTTGCAATTTTCCCTCTTTTTTTTCATTAGTCTCCTTTTCTACCTTTTTTCTCTTATTGCTCTCTCCCCAGATATTGCAGGATTTTTTTTTCCCCCCTTTTTTTCTTTTTTTGGTTACTGTTCCTGTGTGATTACACGGTGTGTTTTTTGTCCATTTGCTTTTACTTTTCTGATGGTTATTCAATTGTTATTTTTTTCTAATCAAGTGGAAGACAGCAACAGTCCCCATATGACACAACTATACCCACACCTCCTACAGCTTCACTTACTAAGTGAGAACCACCACTTCCTTCTCCACCAACAGGCCAACGATAAACAACCACCAAGAAGACCCTGACTCACCCTTGGCTGCTCTTCACAAATAGTTAACAGAGATCTAAATACAACAGGCCATGATGTCTCGGAGACAACAGACCATGACAGTTCACACAAACAAGCAAGATAAAGTGGTAGAAACAAGGGAACAGAATACAGATCCAGAACACATCCCTGAAGAAGCAGCAGCATTGGAACTCCCTGAAAAGGAATTCAAAAGAATTATATTTAGGTATCCTCAAAGGATTGAGAGACAAACCAAGAAAAACACAGACAAAACCCAAAAACAATTTTGGAAGAAATTACAAGAGCAAAATGACAATATAAATGAAAAATTGGAAATGATTCTAAATCTACAGATAGAAATTCAGAAGATTAATACTAAATTGTCAGAAATAGATAACACATTGAAAGGGCAAAGGAGTAGAATTGATGCAATGAAGACAGAATAAATGAGATTGAAGACAA
>NW_006921615.1:18642012-18643122 GCF_000298275.1 Orycteropus afer afer
ACATCACTCAGAAGGAAAACTACAGACCAATATCCCTCATTAATATAGATGTAAAAATCTTCAACAAAATCCTAGCCAACAGACTCCAACAACATATCAAGAAAATCATTCATTATGACCAAGTGGGGTTCATATCAGGTATGCAAGGATGGTTCAACATTAAAAAAACAATCAACGTGATCCACCTCATAAATAAAGGAGAAGAATCAGATGATCATATCAATTGATGCAGAAAGGGCATTTTATAAAATCTAACACCCATTTCTGATCAAAACTCTCAGCAAAATAGGAATAGAAAGGACATTCCTCAACATAATAAAGGGCATGAAAACCATGCCAATATGAAAAACCAACAGCCAATATTATTCGCAATGGAGAGAGACTGAAACCATTCCTCTTGAGAACAGGAACCAGACAAGGGTGCCTACTATCACCACTTCTATTCAACATTGTACTGGAAGTCCTAGCCAGGGCCATAAAGCAAGAAAGGAGAATGAAAGTCATCCAAATCGGTAAGGAAGAAGTCAAACTATCCCTATTTGCTGATGATATGTTCCTACACCTAGAAAACCCAAGAGACTCAGTCAAAAATCTACTGGAACTAATTGAGAGATTTAGCATTGTGCCAGGATACAAGAACAACATCCCAAAATCAGTTGGATTCCTCTACACCAGCAAAGAGATTGCTGAAAAAGAAATAAGGAAATCAATACCATTTACAACAGCTACCAACAAAATACAATGCTTGGGAATAAATCTTACCAGGGACACAAAAGACCTCTACAAAGAAAACTCTAAAAAACTACTTCAAGAAACCATAAGAGACCTATGTAAATGGAAGAACATTCCATGCTCATGGATAGGAAGATTGAACATTGTGAAAATGTCAATTCTACCCAAATCAATCTATTCAATGCAATCCCAATCCAGATCCCATCAACACTTTTTAAGGATATGGAAACACCAATCACTAACTTTATATGGAAAGGAAAGAGACCTCGGATAAGCAAAGCAAAGCACTACTGAAGAAGAGCAAAGTAGGAGGTCTCACACTGCTGGATCTCAAAACCTACTATACAGCTACAGTAGTCAAAACTGCCTGGTATTGGT
>NW_006921615.1:18643874-18671985 GCF_000298275.1 Orycteropus afer afer
GATTCCTTAAAAAGTTGGAATTAGAAATACCATTTGACTCAGCCATTCCATTACTAGGTATATATCCTAAAGAAGTGAGAGCCAGGACAAGAACAGATATATGCACACCCATGTTCATCGCAGCACTATTTACGATAGCCAATAGATGGAAACAACCTAGGTGTCCATCAACTGAGGAATGGATAACTAACTGAACTATGGTACATACACACAATGGAATACTATGCAACCCTAAAGAATAACGTAGAATCTACATAACACCGCATAACATGGATGAACTTGGAGGACATCATGCTGAGTGAAATAAGTCAATCACAGAAGGACAAATATTGTAGTAGTCTGTTATTGTAAAAGTCAAGGAAAGGTTTATCTTAAGGAAGGAAATTTTCTTTGTTGGTTACCAGGGGTGAGAGGGGAGGGGAGGTAACATGATTAGATAGGTAGAGATAAGTATTGATTTGGGTGAATAGAAGGGCAATGTACCAAATGTGAGTGACCAACATGGTGGCATTGAGGAAGAGGAAGACATAGAGAAGTACATGGAAGGTACAGACAACAAAGATGAACCCTTTTGCACATACAGTACCGCGTTGTCAATGAAGGCAAACATGGTTATATGGGTGGATAGATGGGCAAACAGGCTGAACTGTCTATGTAGCGGGGAGCATACCCAAGACCATGCATAGGGCTGGCAGACAATGGTCTTATAAGTGTATTTGTATGATCTGTAAGAATTCCCAGGTGTATAGTAGAGCTGACAAGGGACAAGGTTGGAGTCACTTGGGCACAGCCAGTTACTGAGAGGGACCTAGTAGTTGAACCCGTGGACTCAGGATCATAGTCACAGGGGATATCAAGCTCAATTGGCATAACATACTACACAAAACATTGTTCCACGTCCTACTTAGGCGAGTAGTGACTGGGATTTTAAAAGCTTACAAGTAGCCATCTAGATGCAACGATGGGTCTCTCCTCATCCAGAGCAAAGAAGAATGAAGAAAACTAAAGATTCATGGAAGCAATTAGTCCAAATGACTGGTACAGCATGTGATCCTCAGCCTATAAGACTATGAGACCAGAATAACTAAGTGGTGCATGGCTACCACTGTCAATCACTCTGAGGGGGATCTATGTAGGAGATCCTGCATAGAGGGAGAACAATGGGGAACAAAGCTCAAAATCATATGGAAATAAAAAAGGGGGGACCAGGTTTGCTGGTCTGATAGAGCCTGAGACTATGGCCCCCAGGTGCCCTTCAGGGCTGGAATTGAACCCACACCTGTGGCTTCCAGCCAAACAAAAGACAGGCATATGAGTTGAACGTTTACCTGAGGTAGATGCACTCCTTGGAGAGAACAATCATGGGAGAAAGAAGGGCTGTTAATGCACAGGGAGACAGCTCAGGGGGCAGGAGTGCATGGAGGGATGGACACAGGGAAGAGGTAACTATTGGGAGGAAGTAGGAGGGGAGATGTTGCAGTGTGGTAAATTGTGATCAATGCCAAGAGACAAAGTGTATGTGAACTGCTCTATGGAAAGTGAATTTCCTCTGTAAAATTTCACCCAAATCACACACACACACACACACAAAAAAAAAGGCAGATAAGGAAGAAAAGAAAAGAGTAAGCTACAAATAGCGAAAATAGGAGCAAATGGGGCTAGTGCTCAAAACACACCCGGATGTTGGAGTTGCTTGGACGTTTGGAGCACACACCCAGCAGCCGCTCCCACTAGCCTGTCTGGTCCGTAGGCAAGAGTGTCACGCTACATTACGTAACCTCCCTAGTCTGCAATCCCAGGCCACGCATGAAGTAAAGAAGCTGCAAATCCGCCACACAGAAGTAGGGTCTGCGGGGCTAAGAAATGGGTCTTCCCCAGTCCGCGATCCTTGCACAAGCAGCAGAGCGCCTGCGCTTTCCCAGATACTCAGCTGGGCTGAGTCCCCGTACCCCATATCCCACGTGGCTGCAGGCAACACAAGACAGAGCGCACCAGCTCAAAGTCCAAAGGTAGCAGTATGGCTCAGAGACTTTTTTAAAAAAAATATATTATTTGTTTATTAAATAAATGAAATAAGCTGTACAGCACATATTCCAACATTGTTTAAATAAAGTTCCATATATAAAAGCTTATGAAAAATGTGTACTTTTTATATAATATATACTATCTTAAGCGTATGCATAAATGTGGACAAGATCCATTTTTATATCATAGATCAGCAACATTTACCATTAATGATTACACAAACCCATACACAAACAATAAACCCATTTTCTTCTACTTGAGTATAAAAATTAGAAACCCTTTTGCTATATTTAAGCAGTATCCAAAAAGTAGAGAAGAAAAATTTGTAGTCAGGCCCCTGAAAATAAGGGAACCATTTCTCCTAATTCTCTAAGTTGTGTCTTTGTTAGAAGTCTCAAGAATCGCATGCACTACTTTGGGAAACAGACAAAAACAGGTTAGGATTCTGTTTTATAGGGTACATGATAAATCCACACTACAGTAATGGCTTTTAAAAGAAAATGCTCTTAAAAACGTGCTCAAGTTTTACAAGGTTTGAGTTTCTTCTCACCTTGGTATGAATAGGGACACCATGTGAATAAATTTATACAATGAAGATGGCCTGACACTCTTTTATTATGTGCCTGACTTATTTTTTGTGAACTTTTTATTGTTATTTGGGTGAAGGTTTACCAAGCAAATGGGTTTTCCATTCAACAACTCACACATTTTGTTTTCGTGACACTGACCGCAATCCTCACAATGCTACAGCATTCTTCCCACTTCCTCCCTGTGTTTACTTTTCCATTCGTGTCCTTTTCTACCCCTTCCTGCCCTCTGAGCTTTATCCCTGGGCAAACTCTGCCTTTAGATCTCGCATGATTGATCGTTCTAAGGAGGTAGGGCAATATACTTCCATAGAGAAACCGCCTCGGAAACTCAAGGAGGGGTTGCTATGAGTAGGATCCGGCTCGATGGTAGTGAGTTTTAGTACTGCTCACCTTATACACCAAAACCCAGATGGCTCAGAGACTTTGGACGCAACTGAGTTTCCACAGAAGTTGTGAGAGCAGTTAAAAGCCACTCTCTAGCTTCTGGCCACACTTCCTTCTCACTTTATTGCCAGAATCAAGCCACCCCCAGCGCCCCTCAAACACTGTGGCAGAGGACCCAAGAGGCAACGGGAACTCAAGCTGTTTACGCCCCAACCTCTTCTCGCGTGAAGTGGGAGAGGAAGAAGGTTGGGGGAGTAATAGGGAAATAGCCAATGAGAGAGAAGGAGGAGCGTGATGGATGGCCGCCCATCGCATCTCCCTATAAGTTCCGCCCCCAGTCTGCGGAGAGCTGTGGTTGCGGACTCCGCCTCTCTCACCCTCCTTTCGCTCCTTCTTTCACCCCTCCCTTCCCGGCTCTTCTCTTCAGGTCTGAGGTGGCGGGCGGGTTCGCCTCTTTCTCAGCTCCATTTTACCTCTCCTGTCTTCCTTTTTCTCTTGGGCCCCAAAATCGACCTTAGCTCTTTCACCAACCCCTTAGGGTTGATATAAAACCCGCTTCACGCTCTAAAATCCCTGCGCTTTCTCCTTTTTCTGGTGTTCCATCCTTTGCCTGGCCCCGCCATGAATGAGGAGTACGACGTGATCGTGCTGGGCACCGGCCTGACGGTGAGTTCCTGGCGGCGGCCGCGGAGATCCCGAGCGTGTGCGGGCCAGATGCGGGTCTAGGGAGCGGTGGAGTCGGCCTCTGCCCCGGCCCCGGGTCTCCCGGGAAGTCTATGCGGCCGAGGCAGGGGCGGCAGCGGCCACCGGCGCTCCGGCCCGCACGACCCCTTGCATTGTGGCAGGTTTTTCAGTCTCCTTCCCCAGTTTTCCTTGTAGTTTATTTCATTGTCGTCTTTCTTCTCCAACTTGTGAATCTCTGAGGTGTGGGTTTACCCTCGACGTGAACGCGTAGAGTCGGCGTGTCTGTGTTTCTTTTCCTCAACCCGCCGGTTTGCAGGCGACTGGGGTATTGCCTTCGGAAGGCGAGCCGGCCGGCCTGCGGTTTTGCGTTTCCTTGTTGGTGCTTTCGTCGTTATCTTTTGCTTTTTTGTTTTTTCCCCGAAGAGGAGGTGGCACTGAAGGGTGTGGGGAAAGGGAATATTCACTGGCAAGGATGGATGAGTTCTTAAGGAGTTTCAGTCTGCGGCAGTATCTATCCCTCTCATAACCTCATGGCAGTTTTAGGTCGGTTAGTGGTTGGAGTAGATTTTGTAATGGGAAGGAAAGACTAGGAAATTGAAAACCCAGGACTTTATGATGAATACTAACGGCGAAATAAAAAGTGAAAGAAGAGTTTTGCTCTCCTACAGAATTAAGAAAAAGAAGAAGAAAAGAGCCTGGTTTGGGGTATTGATGCTCCTCCACCTCCCTTTTTCGTTGGATGACCTCTCCGGATAGGAACGGAAAAGCACAAGGCAGAGTGGGGGAGGGTGGAAGGCACTTGTAGTTGTATTTCCTAGTTAGCTGTCCTGCCTTCCAGGACTAGTCAGTATGTGGCCGCCAAGCTAGGCAAAGATTTTGTGACAAGTAATTGGTTAATCACTGTTTTGTAATTGTTAGAGCTTAATTAATTTTTGAAAATTAAAAAAATGAAATTAGTTTTTTATCTTCGCAACTCCAAACAAGAAACAATTTTTCTATTCCTTTTAACCACTCTTCCCACTCCACTTACTGAATGGAAATAAGTTTATTTCCTTAAAACTTGTCTATCAAATGCTTTCACACCTGACCTTGCCATCCTTTCCTTTTGTTTAGTTTGTCCCGTGTCCATTGTCTCTTCCACATTTGTGGTGGATTGCTAGAGTTCTCTCAGTACTCTTGCATTCTCTTTAGGGATTTAGAAGATAAATCAATAGCAGCATAATTACTCATTGTTACATAAAACAGTAATACAAATACAAGCTATTCCTAACCATGATATATTTATTTTCCCGGCTGTCTTGCTTAGAGACCTTTAGTTAATATTTTGCAAATAACGTATGCAGGTGTTGTATTTTGTACTTGTCTTCATACTCTTAAGAAAAGGAGGACTATTCATCTTGCAGGAAAAAAAAAAAAGTCCATTTGAAGAGAGGACCAGTTCGACTATAAAATTTCTTTGGAAATTTAAAATTATGTAAATCTTGTGCATCCTATAAAACTGACCTCAAATTCCTGAGTCATTTAATGCAAACCAATACTTCAAAAGAGCTGAAATGCATTGTAATCTCTCAGGATCAATTTTTTTTTTTTTCCCAGATAACATTTAAATAACTATTCTAGTTTTCTCTAGACGAGGAAAAAAAAACCTTTGAACTTTTATTTGGCTAACTTTTTAGGAAATGGCTGTTAAGAATTACAATAGCATATTCTGGTAAAATCATTTTAAATCAGTAAAATCATTAGTATATCATTTTTCTGTTAAAAAAATTACGGTGATTTTCAGAGAATATTCATTTCTGAATGTTTGACCAGTCTAGAAATAGACCTGTGACTGGCTAGGCCATTTTAACACTTTTGAATGGGAGGGATTCAGTCGCGTTTCTTTTTTTGTGGTGAGTTGGAGACTGTTGGAGGCTAAATGAATAGGCTTACCCACTACAGGGTTTTTGTTTTAAGTGTGTAATTGGAATTCAGAGTTGGGTTTAGTAATTTCTGGTAGATTTTACCCATTGGAATGGGTGTTGTTGCTGCTAGAATGTTGTAAGAGCTCATTAATTGCATTGCTTTTCTTGCTGGTCTTTCAAATTTGCTTTTAAGAAGGTCAGTTAAACATGGAAAATGAGTGAAAAATCTATCATCATGCAGGTTGGTATATGCCAAGTTCAGAGGCGCTACTTTGTATCAGAGATGGCAAGTCATACTGTGTACCAACTAAGTGAAGATAATACACTTTATTTAAATTTTCACTTGAATTAATAGTGAACTTTTAGATGAGTGGTAGATGCATACTTAACTAGAAATAATACGCATTTCTGTTGTCACTTGATAGTTGGGATAACTTTAATACCTTATGAGCTTTCCTAGATTGTTTTGTTAGATGATCTTTAAGAATTGTATCAACTCAGGTCATTATTGCCATTGTTGATAGAAGAGTAGTAGTGGTGACAGGATGGTTTTGATAATGATAAATGTTATAGTCTAATTTTTAGTGATACAGGAAATTAACTCGATTAGTTAAGTCGAGTTTGGCAGTCTTCGGAACTGCCACAATTAAAACACTGAAATTGGAATTAACTTTGAGTATTTGGAGTGAACATGACATTTAATTTTCTTAACTTTTGGTTTATAAATATTTAGTATCTGAGATTTAAGAACCTAAAGAAAGGCATTTAAAATTTCATCTCCAGGTAGGAGTACCAAATATTACATGATATTTGTGGGGCAAGTATTTTGGTGAGTTTTACTTACTACATTTTAAGGGAAGTGTAAGGAATAAAGAAGTGTTGGAATTTCTCTGTTGCTTACTGTTGTCATTGTTTTGTATCATTTGTAAGGTCATATTAATCCATATATATTGATAATAACTAATAAAAAAGGCATAAGTATTTGGTCTAAATTGGAATAAAATCTTCATTCTGTAACTGTCTCAGAGAAATGGAGTATTTTGTATAAATGGAGTAGTCTAACAATTGAATTATATGAGGAATTTAGGGTTATCTATTTAAAGAACCAAAATTTATGGATGATAAAGCCTTTCTAAATGCTATCACAACTTCTTAACTAACTAAGGATCGTAAGTAAGTTACTTAACAACTAAGATTTTGTATCATGAGCATTATTGTTACATGTTATCACTTAATGAAGCCATTAAGGCCTAGTAAACTTTAGTAGAACTTTGGTCTGCTTTGCTAAAGTCTCAGACTGCTCTAATTTTTGAGTTCTTTGCTTTGCTTTTTAATTTTGTTCCGCCTCTTTCTTTTCTGTTTGGCTGGCAACTTTTACTTTTCTTTGCTTTCAGCATGTGTAGGCAGCTTCCCATCACCTAATTTGCTTCTTACTGACTCTGGACTTGGAAATAAATTTATGGAACTTGTTAGAAATAATATATAAAATAAGAGTAAATAGCTCCACAGCTATTTGTCCTGCCCTAAGATCTTTTTTTTGTTTTGTTTCCTGTTCTATATAGTGATTCTAGTAAGGAGTTATGAATAGGAATGTACACTTTAGTGATACTTAAACAGATTGTTCTCAGCGTTATATGTTGTAAAGATTGTTTTACATCCCAGACATGCTTTAAAAAATTTTTCCTCATTAAGAATTTGAGATTTCAGAGAGGGATTTTTGTACTTTATTTAAAAATCCTGAACTGTAATTTAGGTTGCCAAGTAGATTTACTCAGTCTTAGATTTGTTTCTTGCCATAGTTGTGTTAAAGTTCTGTAGACAAAGAATTTTCACTGCAGTAGTGATCCTAGGGCACATATTTACAAATTTCTTACTTTTTGAAGGTTTAAATATCTTGGAGGCAGTCTGTATTTTAAGTCAGCATTAAGCATACTAGCCCAATAGAAAATACAAGTAAAATCAAATATATTTTAGCATACTACTCTGGTAGTGTAGTGCCTAAGGCACTTGACTGCTAACCAGAGGCTTGTGGTTCAAACCCACCAGCCACTCCTCGAAAGGAAGATTGGGCAGTCTACTTCCGTAGTGATACCACCTAGGAAACCCAAGGAGGGGTCGCTATGAGTCAGGCCGACTGGAGGGCACATAACAACAACAATAACATAATGGTAGTGTGAAGTTGGGGAGCTCTGGTAGCATGGTGGCTAAGGCACTTGACTGCTAACCAGATGGCTGGCAGTTCAAACCCACTGGTCACTCCTCGGAAGGAAGATGGGGCAATCTACTTCCGAAGTGATACTGCCGCGAAAACCCTCAACGGCAACAACAACAGTGTGAAGTTGGGTATGAAGAAGGATGTATTTAGGAATGTTGTTGTTATGTGCTATCGAGTCGCACCCGACTCATAGCGACCCCTCCTTGGGTTTCTGAGGCAGTATCACTACGGAAGTAGATTGCCCCATCTTCCTTCTGAAGAGTGGCTGGTGGGTTTGAATCGCCAGGCTTCTGGTTAGCAGTCAAGTGCCTTAGGCACAATGCTACCAGAGTTTTACCTGGAACAGAAGGTATGAACAAGGAAAATAGTGGGAAATAGAGATGAAAAGAAGGCATATCACCAAGGATGTTGAATTCACTAGGCTAGGAAACTTGAATTTTGCTTGTAGGCAGTGGATGAGGATTTTGAGCATAGAAATGGTATAATTAGAGCCAACTTTCAGGAAAAGAAATCTTTTATGAGTAATGAGTAAGCCTTTTTTTTTTTAATTGTAAAATAATTTATATTTTTAGTTGTAAAAATATAGAGAATACAACATTGCCAATTTGACATTCTTCATGTGCATAGCTCAATAAAACCAATTCTATCAGTCATATTGTACAACTGTCACTAATACCCATATTGAATAAGCTTTTAAGGAGCTCTGGTGGCATAGTAGGTGAGGCATTTGGCTGCTAACCAGGAGGTCAGTGGTTCAAACCTTTCAGCTTGCTCTGTGGAAGGAAGATGAGGCAGTCTACTTCTATAAAGATTTGCAGCCTTGGAAACTTAGCGGGGGTCCCTTTGAGTTGGTGGCACAGTGTTAAAGCATTCAGCTGGTTGCCAGTAGGTCAGCGTTTTGTGCCCAGCAGCTGCTCCATGGGAGAATGATGTGCCAGTCTGCTTCCGCAAAGATTTAAAGCTTTAGAAGCCCTGTGGGGCGGGTCTACTCTGCCCTAAAGGATCACTTTGAGTGAGAATTGACTCAGTGGTAGTGGATTTTTTTTTTTTTTTTTTAAATGAGGTACTTTAGAGGGGCAGAGACATTTAAAGAAACACTTGTTCTGCTGAAAACTAATGAAAAACTTTTAAAATTATGTTTGTGGCTATGATATATGTGTCTATCTAGCTATCTATAATAGATATTATATACATAGAGTTCTGGTGCTGTGACGCTTAAGGCATTTGACTGCTAACCAGAAGGTTGGAGGTTCAAACCCACCAGCTGCTCTGTGGAAGGAAGTTGAGGCAATCTACTTCTGTAAAGATTTACCCCCTTGGAAATCCAATGGAGGTTGCTATGAGTCAGAACCAACTCAGTGGCAGTGGATATATATTTTTATTTTATATTATTTATTTTTTTTGAGATAGTTAACTGATTTAAAAGGGAGCTCTGGTAGCATAGTGCCTAAGGCACTTGACTGCTAACCAGAAGGCTGGCAGTTCAAACCCACCAGCTACTCTTCGGAAGGAGGGTTGGGCAGTCTACTTCCGGAAGTGGTACTGCCTCAGAAACCCAAGGAAGGGTCGCTATGAATCAGATCTGATTCGACGGCACATAACAACAACTGATTTAAAATTTTTCTGGTTAATAAAATTTCCTTATACTTTGATAAGCAGCTTTGAGATTATACATTAAGTACCTTGATAGTCAAGGTTCAAAATGGTATCTTAATCTGACATACCATGGCATCCCTGTATAGCAAAGATCTTAGAAACCAAGTGAAGTGGATACAGATGACAGTCTTGGAACCCTGAACATCAAATGGAAGGATAGAGAATTAGATGGAACATCGACTAGACAAAGAAACTGAATGAAAATAGCGAATGAGAAGAGAGATGGAGCAGAAGTGCCCTGCTAGTGGCCTGGCACAGCATGTCCATGTTGACACAAAGCCAGCAGTGATCTTGTGTGAGAATAGGACAGCAACTTCACAGAATCTCCAATAGGAGGTAGAGAAAATGTGTAGACATCCCTAGAGTGAAGCAAGATGAGCAGAACATAAACTGCATCTAAGGAGGAAAAGTACAGAAAGAAAGGCAATAGGGATCTTGGGATCCACAGAGCAGGGAGGGAACCAGGATCCGGACAGGACTGCTTACCAGTAGCAATGCCTGACCCTTGTGGTGGGTGGTATACACAGAGTAATAGATACATAGAGTGTTAGCAGGAGGTCCTCCCTCTGGCTAGGCTAGGCACAGTACCTTCCCACCCTGCACTTGGTTGGGGCCAGGCCAGTTGCCGGGTGCAGCCAATAGGAAGTGCTCAGGCACCCACTACCTGTTGACCAGAGAAGCATGCTCCCTCTCCCCTCACCTTCCTGGTGATGAGTAACATGAACAACTCCCACACCTGCCCCATTTGCCATCCCTGCCACTCTGCCAACTTGAGTTACAGTAAGTGGTCCTGTGCCTCTGGTCACTTGCCACAGCCTGCAGCCCATGCCTGCCCACTCAGAAGGCAGCAGAGAATACTTTGCACTCCCAGTTGCCTGCTATACACCCCTGCCCACTGCCCCACCCACCTAGCAACTGACAGTGAATTCATGGTGCTCTTGGTTGCTCAGCACACACACCCTCCCTCACTATTGCTATACCTACTCAGTGAGTGGCAGTGATCATCTTGGGCTTCTGGTTGCCCACCTGCCCTTGCCTGCTACCCTGCTTATACAGTGAGCAGCAGAGCATCTGCTGCTGGACTGACAGTGGTCTGCCCTCAGCTCCCTAGCATGCCTGGTGAACACCAACATGCGATTGCTTTACTCAACCACTGCCTGTCCCACCAAGAGATAGGTAGTGAGCGTTCCTTTGCCATCAGACTAGCGATCAGCAGATACTGCCTACCCTGCCCTCCCTGGTAGTCAGAACAAAACAAAAAATCAGGAGAAGAGGAACAAACATGCAATCAATGAATCCATACATACATAAATAAAATAACACCTTAATGCCTCAGAGAGAGCAGACAATAACAAATCATATGAAAAAATATAAGATGCTTCAAACAGGTGAGCAAAATAAAGGAGCAGAAAACTTTCCTGAAAAGACTTTTTACAAAATCCAACCTGATAAAAACCAAAATCCCTGATAAAAATGCTGAACAATATAGGAATAGAAAGGAAATTCTTTAATATAATTAAGGGCATATATACAAAACCAACAGCCAACATTATTCTCAGTGGGGAGAGATTGAAAACATTCCTATTATGAATGGGTACCAGAAAGGATGTCCTTTATTATCACCACTCCTATTCAGTACAGTAGCATAGTGCCTAAGGCATTTGACTGCTAACCAGAAGGCTGGCGGTTCAAACCTACCAACCACTCCTCAGAAGGAAGATTGGGCGATCTACTTCCGTACATACTGCCTCAGAAACCCAAGGAGGGGTCACTACGAGTCAGATTTGACTCAACGGCAGTGAGTTTGGTTTGGTTTTGGTTGTTCAGTACTGCATTGAAAGTTCTTGCCAGAGCAACAAGGCAAGAAAGGGAAATAAAAGGCATCCAAATAGGCAAAGAAGTAAAATGATCTCTTATCTGCAGATGATATGGTCTTATACACAGAAAATCCCAAAGACTCAGTAAGAAAATTACTGGAACTAATTTATAGTTCCAGCAAAGTGGCAGAGTACAAGATCAATATATAAAAATCAGGAAAGCAATACCAATACAATAACCACCCAAAGGATGAAGTATTTAGGAATAAAGCAAACCAGAGACACAAAAGACCTATACAGAGAAAACTATAGAACACTTACAAGAAACCAAAAGAGACCTGTGTAAATGAAAAATTACACCATACTCATAGATTGGAAGACCTAAAATGTGAAATATCAGTATTTCCCAGAGCGATCTATGGATAAAATGCAATCCTGATTCACATTCCCTCATTTTTCTTTAAAGAGATGGAAAAACTAATCACTAATTTTATCTGAAAAGGAAGGAGACCCTGGGTAAGTAAAACACTACTAAAGAGGAACAAAGTAGGAGACCTTATAATCCCCAATCTCAAAACCTACTATACAGCCATGGTAGTTAACACAGCATGATATTGGTACAACGACAAACTCAAAGACCAGTGGAATAGAATTGAGATCCCAGAAGTAAATCCATCCACCTGTGGGGAGCTAATCTTTGATGAAGGGCCAAAACTCATTAAATGAGGAAGTGATGCTCTCTTTAATAAATGGTGCTGGCAAAACTGGATATCCATTCGCAGAAAAATGACACAAGATCCATAGCTCACACCATATACAAAAATAACTCAAGTTGGAGCAAAGACCTAAAGTAAAAATGTATTAGACAAGGAAGGGGCTAATTTCTAAATTTTATAGAGAAAAAACTTCAACAATTTAACAACAAAAAGACAAATAATCCAATTAAAAGTGGCTGGAGGACATGAACAGCCACTTCACCAAAGAAAACATTCATGCAACTAACAAACACATGAAGAAATGCTTGTAATCATCAGCCGTTGTTGTTGTTGTTATGTGCCGTAGAGTCGGCCCCGACTCAGTATCACTACGGAAGTAGATTGCCCAACCTTCCTTCTGAGGAGTGGCTGGTGGGTTTGAACTGCCAGCCTTCTGGTTAGCAGTCAAGTTCCTTAGGCACTATGCTACCAGAGCTCCTCATCAGCCATTAGAGAGATGTAAATCAAAACAACGAGATAACATCTTACCTTGGTAAAGTTGAAAAAATAGAAAATAACAAATTCTGGCAAGGGTGTGGAGAAAATGGAACCCTCATACACTGCTGGTGGGACTGTAAAATGGTATAACTACTATGAAAAACAGTATGGCGCTTCCTTAAAAAGCTGGAAATAGAAATGCCATATGATCCAGCAATCCCACTACTAGTTATATATCCTACAGAAATAAGAGTAGTGATATGAACAGATATGTGTATAGCCATGGTCATCGCTACACTATTCACAATAGCAAAAAGATAGAAACAGCCTAAATGCCCATTAGTGGAGGAATGTATTAACAAATTGTGTTATAGACACACAATGGAATACTACAGTGTTAAAGAGCATGATGAATCTGCAAAATATCTCACATCAGGGATGAACTTAGATGTTATTTTGCTGAGTGAAGTTAGTAAATCACAAAAGGACAAATATGGTATGAGACCATTATTGTAAAAGTCAAGAAAAGGATTTCACATACAAAAAATACTCTTTGATGCTTATCAGGGATGGGTGGAGGATGGAGGGTAACCATTAAGTGGATGGTAGATACACATTAACTTTAAAAAAAAACCCAAACACATTGCCTTGGAGTCGGACCTTACTTATAGTGACCCCTCCTTTGGGTGTCTGAGGTGATATTGTTATGGAAGTAGATTGCTCAACCTTCCTTCCAAGGAGTGGGTGGTGGGTTTGAACCGCCAGCCTTCTGGTTAGCAGTCAAGTGCTTTAGGCGCTACGCCACCAGAGCTCCCCACATTAACTTAGGTGAGGGGAAAAAAATCAGAAAGGAAACCTTCTTGAGGAAGAAATGGTAATAGAACTACCTTATAAGGAATTAAAAAGATTCATATATGGGATTCTTGAGGAGATCAAGGAAAACACAGCAGGAACCCTAGAAGATTTCAGGAAAATAATACAAGAACAAAATGACAAAATAGACAATTATAAACCATACAAAAACAGCTAGAAATCCATAATATTAACAATAAAATATCAGAAATAGATAACCTAATGGAAGGAGATAAAGTAGAACCAGTGGGAAAGAGAATCAGGAAGTAGAAGACAAATCCCTTGATATCAGTCTGAGGAACTATCAGAAAAAAAAGTTAAGAAAAATGAAGAATGCCTAAGACTTATGTGGGACACTATTAAGAGGAAGAATTTTGTGTGATTGGGATTCCAGAAGTGGAGAAGAAAAGTACAGAGAATTTTTGACGACTTATTGATAAAAAGCTTCCCTAATAGCATGAAAAATGAGGACGCTTCCATCCAAAAAGTTCCATGGACCCCATACTATTTCATAGTAGTTACACCATTTTACAGCCGCAGGATGGAGCCCAACAGAAAATTACAAAGA
Organism: Orycteropus afer afer; assembly: GCF_000298275.1. Lineage (NCBI taxonomy): Eukaryota > Metazoa > Chordata > Mammalia > Tubulidentata > Orycteropodidae > Orycteropus > Orycteropus afer. The sequence goes on from NW_006921615.1 coordinate 18,657,763, forward strand.
CATATCCTGATCAAATTTTCCAAACAAAAACAAGAAAGAATTCTGAGACAAGAAAGATTTCTTGGCAGAAATCATGCAGCCAAGAGGATCATGGGCTGATACATATAAAATCTTGAAAGAAGAATTGCCAATTATGAATCATCCATACAGCGAAATTGTCTTTCATATCCGGTGGTGAAACTAGGATGTTCCCAGATGAACACAGATTAACAGAATTTGTAAAAGCCACACAACTTTTACAAGAAATATTAAAGGGAGTCCTTTAGGCATAGAACTAATGATGCCAGACAAAAATCTGAGATCAAGACACATGACAGCATCACCCAGATGCCAACTTAGATAAAGAATTCTAAAAAAATAAATCTGCAAAACTGAAAAAAGGGAACCAGAGATGTTGATCTGTAAATGGTAGCAACTTCAAAATAAAAAGTATAAATAAATGTAGTTACAGAACTTCCATGTGAAGAAGTCAAACCAATATCAAAACCTAACAGATATTTAAACTTAGGAAAATAATGGTAAATTTCAGAGTTACCATAAAGAAAATTAATAAATCTCACCAAAATAAAGAAGAAAATAAAAAAGACTCAGTAAACACAAAATCGTCAATGAAGGATATGACAAGAAAATTTGTAAACAAAAAGAACTTAGCACAGAAAATGAAGCAGAACAAAGAAATTGCTGACAACATATTTTTAAAAATAGCATAACAAATCAGCAGCAGTAAATTCATACCTGTCTATCATCATACTGAATGTAATAGTGTAAATGCACCAGTCAGGAGACAAGAGAGTAGCAGAGTAGATAAAAAATGACCTATCAACGTGTTGCATATAAAAGCCACATCTTAGACACGAAGACATAAATAGAACAAAAATGGAAGGATGGAAAACATATCAAGCAAATAGTAACCAAAAGAGATCAGGAGTGGCAATAATAATTTTTGATAAAATAGACTTTAAGTTAAAATCCATTATGAGAGATAAAGCATTAATGGCATTATATAAATGATGAAGGGGTCAGTAAAGTAAGAGGACATAGCCATAATAAATATTTACACACCCAGTGATGGAGCTCCAAAGTACATAAACAATTGAAAAGATAATTCATTCTAAAATAATAGTAGGAGATTTAACACACCACTTTTGACATTGAACAGAACAACTAGAAAGGAACAAAGGTGCAGAAGATCTGAATAACACAGTTAACTAATATGACTTCATAGACATACAGAACACACCAGCCAGCAGCAGCACATTACACATTATTGTCCAGTGCACATGAATCATTTTCTAGAATAGACCATATTTTAGGCTACAAAGTAAACCTCAATAAATTAAAAAAACAGTGAAATAATACAAAGCATCTTCTCTGATCATAATGCTAGAAAGCTAGCATTATGATTATAAATCAAAGAAAGAAGAAAAATTAAATACATCAAAACTGAATGATACCTAACTGAAAAACTATTGATTACTGGAAGAAATTAAAAATGAAATAAATTCTTAGAATTAAATTTGAATGAACAGACAGTATTATCACAGTGAAAACAGTGCTCAGAGGAGTATTTGCACACATTGAAAAAGCAAAAGGGACCAAAATCAAAAGCTTATTTCTAACACATGAGCAATTAGAAAAGGAGCAGCAGAAAGATTTCAGTCACTAGGAGAAAGGAAATAATAAAGATCAGAACAGAAATAAATAGAAAACAGGAAAAAAAATTAGAATCAAGATTAGATGTTAGTTCCTTAAGAAGATCAATAAAAGACAAACCCTGACCAAATTGAAAAAGGGGGAGAAAATGAAAATATACAAATAACCAAAATAAGAAACAGTGTAGGTGACATTACTGCAAAACTGAGATAAAAAGGATCATAACAGACTATTATGAAAAAGTGTAACAAATCTGAAAACCTGGAAGAAATGAGCAAACACACTACCTACCTAAACTAACACAGAGACAGAAAATTTAAATAGACTCATAATGAAAGAAGAAATTGAAGATACCGTGTTGTTTTGAAAAAATGGAAAGCCCTAGCCCAGATGGCTTCATTGGAGAATTCTACTAGACATTCAGAACAGAGGTCATCCCAATTTTACTCAAAGTAATCCAGAACATAGAAAAGGAAGGAGTATTCCCTAATTCATTTTCTGAAGCCATCATAACCCTGATACCAAAACTAGGCAATGATACACATAAAAAAGAAAACTGCAGACCAGTATCCCTCATGAATATAGATGCAAACATGCTCAACAAAATTCTGTCCAGCAGAATTCAAGAGCATATAAAAAAAAAAATAATACATCACAGTCAGGTGGAATTCATGCCAGGGATGCAAGGTGGTTCTACATTAGAAAATCAATTAACATAATTCACCATGTACATTAAAAAAGGAAAAGAATTACATGATCATCTTAATGCAGAAAAGGCATTTGATAAAACCCAAACCAAACCCATTGCTGTTTGGTCTCACACAAACCTTCATAGGGTTTCCAAGGCTGCAAAACTTTATGGAAGTATACTGCCTCATCTTTCTCCTGGGAACTAATAGAAGTGTTCAGCAAAGTGGCAAGCTAGGAGAATCAACATACAAAAATCAGTAAGTTACCTCTACACCAACAGGAAAACTCCAAAAAAGAAATCAAGAAAACTATAGTTTACTGTAGTCCTCCCAAATGATAAAATACCTCAGAATAAATCTAACCAGAGACAAAGAAGACTTATATAAGGAAAACTACAAAACACTACTGCAAGAGACCAAAAGAGATCTACATAAATAGAAAACCATACCATGCTTATGGATTGGAAGACTTAGCATTGTGAAAATGTCATTATTACCTAAAGAAATCTATAGATATATTACAATCCAAAGCCCAACAATATTCTTTAACAAAATGGAAAAACTAATCTCCAACTTTATAAAGAAAGAGGTCCTGATAGCTAAAGCATTATTGAAAAATGAGAACAAAGTAGGAGGCTTCACATTTCTCTATCTCAGAATTTACTATACAGCTACAGTATTCTGAAAAGCTTGGTACTGATATGACAGACACAGACTAGTGAAACAGAATTGATAACCCACAAGTAAATCCATCCAGCAACAGTTGAACTTTGTCAAAGGGTCGAAGGCCGTTCAATGGAGAACCAATAATCTCTTGAACCAGATGGTGCTGGTGAAACTGGATCCATACTTCACACCATACACAAAAAGTAACCCCAGATGGATCAGAGACCTAAACGTTAAACCTAAAACTATAACGTTCCTGGAATGGAACAGGGATGAAGTTAGGGGATCCTAATTCATGGCATAGCTAACTATCAAACATAATTAAAAATGCACAAACAATAGAAAATAAATTAGGTAACTGGGACCTCATAAAATTAAATATGTATGTTCATCAAAAGACTTTACCAAAAGAGTAGAAGGAGAACCTAGAGACTGTCAAAAATGGGCAAATGTCATGAACAGAGACAGTTCACCAAGAAGACATTCTGGCAGCTAACAAATATGAAGAGATGCTCACAATTGTTTGGCTGTTAACAAAACAGCTAATGTTAACAGCTGTTAACAAAAAACCAAACCCACTTGCCATCAAGTTGATTCTCTAGCAGCCCTAGAGAACTGCCCCAAAGGGTTTCCACGGCTGTAAATCTTTATGGAAGCAGACTGCCTCATCTTTCCCCTGCAGAGTTGAAGGTGGGTTCGAACCACTGACCTTTTGGTTAGCAGCCAAAAGCATTAACCACTGTGCTACCAGATCTCCTTTAGCTGTTAGAGAGATGCACTGTTGTTATTAGGTGATGTCAAGTCGATATCCTAGACGTTAATTAGTGAGCTGAAATAGACTGGCTGGTATTGGCTATTTTTAATCAGATAATCATATGATCTACTATGCTGTGAATGACAAATTGAAGAGGAATGGTGTTGGATTCATTGTCAAAACGAACATCACAAGATCTGTCCTGAAGTACAGTGCTGTCAGTAATAGGATAATATCCATACACGTACAAGGAAGGCCAGTTAATACTACTGTTATTTAAACTTATGCACCAACTAACTAGTAAAGCCAAAGATTAAGAAACTGAAGATTTTTGCCAACTTCTGCAATCTAAAATTGACCAAACATGCAATTAAGATGTATTGATAATTATTAGTGATTGGAATGCAAAAATTGGAAACAAAGGAGAATCATTGGTAGTTGGAAGGTATGGCCTTGGTGACAGAAATGCTGCCAGAGACTGCATGATAGAATTTTGTAAGATCCACAGCTTATTCATTGCAAATAACCTTTTTTCAACAACATAAAACACATGTACCTCACCAGATGGAATACACAGAAATCAGATTGATTACATTTATGGAAAGAGGTGATGGAGAAGCTCAATCTCATCAGTCAAAACAAGACCAGGAGCTGACTAGAACAGACCATCAACTGCTCAAATGCAAGTTCAAGTTGAAGCTAAAGAAAATTAAAATAAATCCACGAGAGCCAAAATACAACCTTGATTATATCTCACCTGAATTTAGAGACCGTGTGAAGAATACAAGTTGTGGGATGATACCAAGAACATCATACATGAAGAAAGCAAATGGTCATTAAATAGACAAAAAAGAAAGAAAAGACCAAAATGGATGTGAGAAGAGACTCTGAAACTTGCTCTTGAACATAGAGTAGCTAAAGCAAATGCAAGAAACAATGAAGTAAAATATCTGAACAGGAGATTTCAAATGGTGGCTCAAGAAGACAGTTACTTATTATAATGAAATGTGCAAAGACTTGGGGTTAGAAAACTGAAAGGGAAGAACACGCTCAGCATTCCTCAGGCTAAAAGAACTGTATTAGAGAGATGTGAATCAAAACTGCAATGAGATACTGCTTCACCCTTTCAAAAATGACATTGATCAAACAAAGGAAACAGTAAATGCTGGCAAAGTTGTGGGGACATTGGAACTCTTATACACAGCTGATGGGATTATAAAATGGTACAGTCCCTGTGGAAAATGGTATGGTGTTCCCTCCAAAGGCTAGAAATAGAATCCCATTCCTAGGTTTATATCCTAGAGAAATAAGAGCAGTGACATGAATAGACACATGTACACCTGTGTTTGTGGCAGTATTATTCATGATAGTAAAAAAGGTAAAACTATCACTGGATGAATGGATAAACAAAATGTACATACATGCACTGGAGTGCTCTGCAGCAATAAAAGATAAAGATGAATCTGTAAAACATAACATGGATGAATCTGGAGGACATTATGCTTTGTGAAATAAGTTGATCACAAAACAAATATTGTATGATACCACTTTTATAAAAAGTCAAGAATAGGTATACAAACAGAAAGCAACGTTCTTCGATGGTTACCAGATATGGGAAGGGGTAGGGAGAATCACTTGCTAAGTAGTAGTAATAGTAGTAGTAGTTGTTGGTAGTTGCTGTTGAGTCATCTCTGATTCATAGCGACCCTTTGTACAGCAGAATGAAACATTGCCTGCTGCTGTGTCAGCCCCATGATCCTTGCTATACCTAATCCCATTGTTGTAGCCACTGTGCCAGTCCATCTTGTTGAGGGCCTTCCCCTTTTTTGTTGACCCTCCATTTTACTGAGCAAGATATCCTTTTCCAGGGAATGTTCCCTTCTTACAACATGACGAAAGTAGGTGAGACGAAGTCTGGCCATTCTCACTTCCAAGGAGTATTTCTGCTGCACTTCTTCCAGGGCAGATTTGTTAGTCCTTTTAGCAATCCATTTTACTTTAACCATTCTTAGCCAACACCACAACTCAGAAGTTCCTTATTCATTGTCCAGCTCTCACATGCATATGAGGCGATTGAAAATACCATGGCTCAGGTTAGGTGCACCTTAGTCTTCAAGGAGACATCTTTGCTCTTCAGCACTTGAAAGAGTTCTTTTGCAGCAGATTTGCCCAGTGCAATACATCATATGATGTCTTGGGCTGCTGCTTCCATTGGTGTTGATTGTAGAACGAAGTAATATGAAGTCTTTGACAACTTCAATCTTTTCTGCATTTATTGTGATGCTGCTTATTGGTCCAGTTGTGAGGATTTTTTTAGTTCCTGTCAGCTGTTTGGACTCTGCCCAGTCTTTAAATCTGTGAGCCCCTTATTTTAGGCTTTTGACTTCTGTGTGTGCTTTAGAGCTATTGTCCAGTGATTCATGCTTATTTGCAGTGGGATGTGAATAGTTATTTATAGAAGCTATGCTAATTCTGGGAGCTCTGGTAGTGTAGTGCCTAAGGCACTTGACTGCTAACCAGAAGGCTGGTGGTTCAAACCCAGCAGCCACTCTTTTGGAAGGAAGATGGGGCAATCTACTTCCATAATGATACTGCCTCAGAAACCCAAGGAGGAGTCGCTGTGAGTCAGGTCTGACTTGATGGCACATAACAACAACAACACTAACTCTACCTCTAAAAGATTGCTGTCACTTGCTATGATTTTTGCTTCCAAAAGTTGAACCTAAAGTCTACTTTTGTCAGCTAGGAATGTGACTGTTTAGTCTTCCTTTTTTTTTTTAAATATTGTAACCTTTTTTTTTTTTGAGATAATTATAAACCTTTATTGAAAGATGCTAAAGGAAACATAAGTAGGAGAGATGTGGCATGCTTGTGATTAAAAGACTCACTATTATAAAGTTGCCCGATCTCCCAAGTTGATCTATAGATAGTAATCTATTTTTGAGGTAGTAAACATTATTCTACTTTCATATAATATATTGAGTCTTGTAAATTAGTATTGCTTTAGTTTTTTTTTTTAAGAAATGAATTGTTTAAGATAATGTTTGGGTTGATTTTTTTGTGGTTGTAAAATACCTCCAAATTGTTTTGTTTATCAAGACATTAAGAAAGTGAAAAGGCAATTAAGAATTAAGAATATATTTGCAATATATATAACCAGCAGACTTCTATATATTAACAACTTTCACAAAGTGATAAGAAAAAGACAAAGCCCATTCTAAAAGTAGGCAAATAATTTGGATAGTTATTTATCTAAAGAAGATACCCTAACCATCAATAAACTATAAAAAGGGGCTCAACTTCATTAGTCATCAGGAAATAGAAGTGCATAAAACATCACATCCTCATCAAGATGGCTAAAATTAAAAAAAAAAAAGACAACAGTGCAAGTGTTGGGAAAAGATAAGACAATAGGAACTTTCATACAGTGCTCACAAAAGTGTAAATTGGTACAACCAAAAGCTATTTGACAGTATATTGAACATACTCGTACAGCAGTATCACTCCCAGATACAAATCCAACAGAAATGCGTACTAAAAAATGTGTGAGAGTGTTTATAGTCTGAAGCATTATTTATGATAGTCAAAAACTGGAAACTATCTAGGTGTTCTCATTAGTAGTAGAAATGATAGATTGTGGTATATCCATGTGGTATATTCATTCCATGGTATCCTCTATAGCTTTGTTAGCAAAATTGTGGTCCATGAGTCACCTGTCTCTGCAACACCTGAGAGCTTATTAAAAAAACCAAACTCACTGTCATCTAGTCAATGCTGACTCATAGTGACCCGCACTGGGTTTCTGAAGTGGTAAATCTTTTTTTTTTTTTTAAATTGTGCTTTAGGTGCAAATTTACAGAGCAGAGTTTGTTTTACATTCAACATTATGTGTACATTTAGTTTCACTCCCCATTTACCATCCCCAACCCTAACCCAGTCTCCTCCCCTCCCTGCCCAGTAACCTCCCCTTTCCCCTGCCCCCATGCCCCTCATAGTTACTACACTTGTGTGTTTTGCATTTCCTCTATGCAAATGTTGCCCCTCTGGTGCCCCATGATTGATTGCTCCAAGGCATGCACTTCCATAGAGTATGTGGGTGCTGTCCCCCTTAGTTGAGTGGTCTGTGTGTACATCTTGTTTACTATTGGGGTGAGAGCCAGCCCCTGGGAGTAAGTTTTATTCCAGGCCCAGAATGTGTCCCAGGGCCATAGTATTGGGGGTCTCACTAGACTCCATTGGACCAGTAATTCTAGTCATTATTGAGTTTTTGGATTTTATTCCATGTTTTTCCTCCCACTCTATCCAGGATCTCCAGATTTGATCCTTTCCTGAGTGGTTGGCATTGGTAGTGGGACACCATTTAGTTCTTCTGGTCTCGAGGGCCATCATGTCCTAGGGCTGATTGCTTCCAAATACCTGTGGGTTTTTTCGTTTTTTTTTTTTTCCCCACTCATCTTTGTGAAGCAGTAAATCTTTACAGAAGTAGATTGCCCAGTCTTGCTTCCACCGAATGGCTGGTAGGTTTGAGCCATCAACCTTCTGGTTAGCAGTCAGATGCTTTAGGCACTGTGCTGCCAGAGCTCCTTGAGAGCTTATTAGAACCACAGAATCTTAGAATCCCCCTCAGATACACTGAATCAGAATCTACATTTTAACAAGTTCCTCAGACAATACTTATGTATGAAAAATTTTGAGAACCACTACTTTAGTAGCAGTTCTCAGAATTGGTCTTTAACCAGCAGCATGGGAACTTGTTAGAATTACAAATTCTCAGTCCCTTCCCCAGATCTGGGGATAGGGCCCAGCAAGATGTTTTAATGTGCTGTCCTGGTGATGTAGATGAATGTTGTAGTTTGATAATATAACAGGCTCGCAGGTGATGTCTAATTGGGAACTATGAGAATCACTGCTTGCTGGTTTGGCAAACTTTCTGTACAGGTCCAGACAGTAAATGTTTTAGACTTTTTGGAAGTCATTCAATCTCTGTCATAGCTACTCTGATGTGTGTTGCACAAAAACAGCCACAGACAATACAGAAGTAGGCAATAACACTTTATTTATAGAGGCTAGATTTGGCTCCTGGAGTTTGGGGATCCCTACTGTAGTATAGCATCACTTATTATTGCCCTTGAAGCCATGGTCTTTGTAACTTTCACAAAATGAGTGGGTGGGACTATGCAAATGTAAGCTGCTTGTGGCCCACCAAGGGATTTGGCTAGATTCACAGTAATGTAAATAAGGGGCATGGTACACTTGTGGAGTAGGACCATGCAAATAAGGTCTGTGGAACCCTAACATAGGGATTGGTCAGATTTGCCATCCTCCTAGGCTTAAAATGAGCCATCCCAGAGGCGGAAAGGGGGACCTGACTACCACTAACAAGAAAAGATGAGAGTGGAGTGTGTCCTTTGCATCCAGGGTCCCTATACTGGGAACCTCCTAAGATCTAGGAAACGGAGAGCTGTAACACCAGAGGGACAACAAAAGACTTTGAGAGATGGCAGGAAGTTGTGGCAGATAAGTGGTAGTAGAGAAGCAGAAGCAGCAGAACCAGGAGACCAGCAGGAGACAAGTGGTGGGCTTCCTGGCCCATAGAGTGGGAAAGTTGAGTGCCTTGGGGCAGGAGGCTTGATGGCAGAGTGAGGTCCCTCTGGGCACTTATCAGCAGAGCTGAAAAAGAGCTTTGTAACATGTGCCGGAGTAGGGCAGAGGCCAAGGGGCTGAAAGCCAGAGAGAGGGGTTCCTGTGGGCATGGCTGAGGGGAGGTTGTCCTGATCCAAGACCTATGTCCTCAGCATTCCTGAACCTGAACTATAACCTGTTCCTTCCCTGATAAACTCTATAATTATGAGTCTTGTGTGTGAGTTTTGTGTGGCCATTGCAATGAATTATCAAATCCAGTAGAGAAGTAAAAAGTGCTGTGGGAGAGATAGTTGGTATCAGAATTGGTAAAATGGTCAGAGGGTGGAGGCATGTCTGCCTGCAGCCTCATAGGAATCAACCTTAAAATGTTGATCTTGATCTTTCTCTCCTCTTGTGAAGTTAGAGATCAGACATGGCCACTATACCATTTTCACACTTACTTTATAGCAATGAGGTTGTTGTTGTTGTAATGTGCCGTCGAGTCGGCCCCGACTCATAGCGACCCCTCCTTGGGTTTCCTAGGCAGTATCACTACGGAAGTAGGATTGCCCAAACCTTCCTTCTGAGGAGTGACTGGTGGGTTTGAACCGCCAGCCCTCTGGTTAGCAGTCAAGTGGTTTTAGCCACTATGCTACCAAGTTGTAGTAAGTGGAAAATCAACAACCCTATAAGAATGAAAAAGTTATACACAAAACATGGATGAATCCTTCAAACATTGTGATTAAAAAAAAATGCCAGATATAAAGTGTACACACCATGTAATTCCATTTATACACAGTTCAAAACAGGCAAAACTAATCTTTGGTGTTAGAAATTGGGAGAATGACTACGGGGTGGGTAAGCATGTTTATGACTAGAATAGGACATAAGGGGGTCTTCTGGAGTGCTGATCCTGGGGTTCAGTTACCTGAATGTATTTCACTTTATAAAAATTTGTGGAGCTGTACATTTATGTTCTGTTTTACATCAATAAAAATTTTCCTAAAAAAAGTCATTTTTAAAATTTGTCTTGATTGTCAGATTGGGGAAGGTGAATTCCATGGACACTTTTTTTGAATAGTGATTTGGGTGAAAATTTACAGAGCAAATTCATTTCCATGCAATGATTCATACACATTTTGTTTCATGACATTGATTGCAATCCCCATAATGTAACAGCTCTCTTCCCACTTCCTCCCTGTGCTTACCTTTTTCCTGTGTCCTGGACACTTTTGAAGCCAAAATAGAATTAGGTTAGATCAAATAAGATGTGTTAGAAACCACTGCAGTACATCTCTTTGAATGTAATATAAGGATGCAGATGAACAAGGAGCTAGGACCTTGAAATTAATTTAAAAAGTGTCTTTAGGAAAGATTGTAAATTTAATAAGGTAATATCATTATTTAGGATTTTGATATCACATGTTGTTTTGTTGTTGTTATGTGCCATCGAGTTGGACCCAACTCATAGCGACCCCTCCTTGGGTTTCCAAGGCAGTATCACTATGGAGGTAGATTGCCCAGCAAGATATAGCAAATCTCCTTAGTATCTGCCTTAATAAAAGATAGCTGGATTATCAAATCTGGTTAAAGTGTATGAAGAAAGTCAAGTATCACATAGATACGTAGTTGAGAAAGAGGAGGAGTATTTTAATAGCTTTCATGTATTATTGCAGATATTCTTTGGTCTACACCAGAATGCAAGTGATAGAAATTTTTTAAGATTAATTGTAATGTGAAATCTGAAAGTACATCAGTGAATGTTTCATAAAATCCATTGGTTACATTAAAATTGGTTACATTAAAATGCATTGATCCAGCTTACACTTAGAATTCATCTTTTATCTTGTATGATTTTGTAACATCATTCATTGGTCATTTGGAAAATATTAGTTTACTGAGTAATACAAATCTTCCACATTTCATTATAAAATTAAAAAAAATTGTATTTGTTCATATTATTACTGATATAATTAGAAACATTTAAAAAGTATTGGGACCCTGTTATGCCCATAGTGATGGATGTGGTTTCCAAAATTCTGATTTTCATTTGAAAGCTTGACTTTTTGTTATTGACAGCAAATACTGTCAGTTGTTTTCCTTGATAATCGTTTTTGAGAAAATGTCTGCCAAATACCTTAAGTCTAAAAGTCTAAATGACCATAATTTGTCAGTTATTGTAATTTAAAATGGTGTTTCATTAAAAAAAAAAAAAAAAACTACTTCAGATTATAAGTTATTTGCACAAAAGCTTTTTTGTTTGTTTGTTTTTGAGACATGAGTCCTTTATGAGTACTTCCATTTAGTCAACAGAATATTAAAAAGATGAGTATTCAAAGGTACAAGTATAATAAAGTCAGTTTTTTAATGCTTCATCCAGTACATTCTTAATTGAAATTGGCTTTTTAAGTTTTATTTTTTAATTGTGTCTGATGGTTAAGAATATGTTGTTGTTTGCCGTCGAGTTGGCCCCGACTCATAGCGACCCCTCCTTGGGTTTCTGAGGCAGTATCACTACGGAAGTAGGATTGCCCAGCCTTCCTTCCGAGGAGTGGCTGGTGGGTTTGAACCGCCAGCCTTCTGGTGAGCAGTCAAGTGCCTTAGGCACTATGCTACCAGAGCTCCTGGTTAAGGATATAGTGAATGCTTATTCTGCTGGTACAGTATTAGTGCCTTAATTTTGTTTTGTCCAACGTTGATCTTGCACGAGTAGTGCAAATGCCAACAGAGTTTAAAAAAAAAAAAAAAGGATGAATAATGTCTTGTTGTTATGAAAATAGTTATAACATTGGGACCTACAGAGGTCCCAACTGTAGGGCTTCATTTATATCTTCTAGAGAAGATTGTTGCACATATACAAGTATCTATTTTAAACATTGTAGCACTTTTCTTCTTTTGAAAGTACTTATCCTTTCCCTGTAGGAATGTATCCTGTCAGGTATAATGTCAGTGAATGGAAAGAAAGTTCTACATATGGATCGAAATCCATATTATGGAGGAGAAAGTGCATCCATAACACCACTGGAAGATGTAAGTATTAGTGAAAAGTAATATGTTCTTTGTGCTTTTGAAAATTTTACTAGAGAATCTCTACTTTATTCCTTAGACACATGGCATTTTGCTTTATTAAACTAATAGAATATCTGGAGCACTATAATATTTCAGGAGTTTCTAGTTTGGGGCTTGTAAAGATGTCAGTTTTCACCTTTGCTGCCATCTGGAGCAAAATTATTATTTCTCAAAGTTAGTAGAGTACAGACTCAAAAGGATATGCAGAGGATCACCTTTTGATGCAGATGTCATATATGCCAGTGCATATAAATGGTCTCATTTATTCTCTCACTCACTCAGTCAAAGAGATATATTTATTCCCATTTTCAGATGACAAAATAATCTCTGTGGGGTCTAAATTGCAAATATGGACTGTGAACCTGGGTTATATATGACTAAAACTTTATTCCTTTTGCTACATTGCCCTGTTTCCAAGTCTTTACAAACAGGAGCATAAAGCATTTGAAAAGTGTGTGTCTTAGTAAACATATTTATTTCTGTTTGGGGTTTGTTACTCATTCACATACACAGATACGAGCTTACTGCGTTTTGTAGGAGATATATAAGTCCTCGGTGACTTTTTAAATCATCAGTCTCAATAGAGTTAATTTTTATACCAAAAATATTTAGCATATATTCAGGCATACAGAAAGTTGAAAGAGTAATATAATGTATCAAAAACCATCCACTTGGATTCAGTAGTTAATGCTTTCCTGTATTTGTTCTGTGTCTCTCTTTTTTTGTTGTTGATTTTGAACCACTGAACGTTGTGTAGACATAATGATACTTGACTGAAGCATTTCATCATTCATTCAAGAATAACATTCTCCTTGTTGTTGTTGTTTGCCGTCGAGTCGGCACCGACTCATAGCGACCCCTCCTTGGGTTTCCGAGGCAGTATCACTACAGAAGTACGATTGCCCAACCTTCCTTCCGAGGAGTGGCTGGTGGGTTTGAACCACCAGCCTTCTGGTGAGCAGTCAAGTGCCTTAGGCACTATGCTACCAGAGCTCCTTCATAACTATAATACCATTATCACCCTTAAGAAAATAAGCAGTAAAAGCCAGACCATACTCAAATTTCCCCAGTGATCCCAAGAATGTCTTAATGTCTTAGAATAGCTGTGTAGAAGTTTTTTGTTGTTGTTAAACCAAGATCGATTAAAAGTTCAAGTATTACAATTGGTGTTATTTCTCTTTGCTCTTAATCTACAGAGATTTTATTTCTTTTGAAAAGTGCAGCTAATTTATAAGGAAGTATTGTTGAGTACTTGATAATATATCACATCAAGAGGCACATAACGTCTGGTTAACTTATCATTACTGATGCTAAGCTTGATCTCTTGGTTAAGGTGATGACCACCAGATCTCTACATTGTAATTGATCTGTGGAGTGGTATATTTGCAGTTAATAAGTAATCTTTGGAGAGATGCATTGGCACTATTTATTAGCTGATCTTCAGTAAGATAAGCAGGCCTTCTTTGCCTTTTTTTAAAAAAATATACTCAGACTCATGAATTTTTATCGAGTATGTACGTACCAACTTTGCTGTTTCTGTTCCACTTTAGCAATAGAATGCATCAGCTTGAATGCATACCCTCAAATTTTAAACTCCATGCTGCTTTTTACCTAGAGCTCATATTAGAATGAAAAAAGTGAAATCCACTGCAGTCAGGTCTGTTCTGAGTCATGGTGTGTTAGATTGGGTTCTCTAGAGAAACACAAAAAACCAGTAAAGTATATATATATATTTAGAGAGAGAGAGAGAGATTTATCTTAGGTAAATGG
>NW_006921615.1:18672340-18684335 GCF_000298275.1 Orycteropus afer afer
CCAATTCCTTAAGGAATGCCGTTCTTCCAGATTGCCTTGGATAGCATTGCAAGCAGGCCACACCCCTAGGGAAACTCCCCTTGGGCAGACTGGCCACTCAGAACTCAGTCATCTGATCCCATCATGGGAACAACCACACAGAACTGGGGTCCAGCCAAGTTGACACACAGCTCAAACTATCACACATGGCAAGCCCATAGATTTCAGAGTAGAACTGCACTTCACCGGGTTTTCAGTGGCTGTGATATTTTGGAAGTAGATAGGTAGATTCCTATGGATGGCTTCAAACTCCTGCCTTTCAGTTAGTAGCCGAGTGCTTCATACTTTGCTCCACCCAGGCTCCTTAGAGCTCTCATTAGCTCATATAAATGATAAATTAACTGGAATTAATTTTAATTCCCTTTTTTGATTTGAAGAAATCAAAATTTATTTTTAACTCCTTACACTTCACAGGAGCAAAGATAAGCCTCTGTTTAGTTTTTGTTCTGGAGCAAGGTGAGTTTGAATGATTTCTATAAATAAAGGATGTACCAACAGACCTAATGTGTTAATTGGTAAATAATTTGTCTTGAACTCTTGTTTTTCTGTTAAGAAAAAAACCCAAACCTCTGCTGTATTTGTTTATTTTAGCTTTCATTAGTAATAGATTTACTTTATGTATGTTTTAAAACCTTGCTAAATATTTTATCTGATACAAAATGAAATTCCCTTGTTGGACTTCGCCTCAGGTAGTGGTGTCAGTTATTAGACCAAAACTACTTCACTGAACAATAGCTGCATACCATGATGAAAAAAATTTATTTTGTTACATTATGGGTATTTTTTGCTTTGATTTTCAGTTATACAAAAGATTTAAAATACCAGGATCACCACCAGCATCAATGGGAAGAGGAAGAGACTGGAATGTTGACTTAATTCCCAAGTTCCTAATGGCTAATGGTAAAGAATTTTACCTTAAATTTATGTTAGAAACGAACTCTTGAGTATTATCCTTAGGAATGTGGATATGTCGAAATAGATTTTGTTCAATGGCAATAGTATGGTGAGTAGTATATCAGAAGCCAGAAAGATAATAATGGAAAGAAGAATTACTAGTAAGGTTCTAGAGAAACAAAACTATGATGTGTGGCATAATATATACCAAAATTGTAAGTTTTTGTGACATTCTTCACTCTTAATGCTGTGGTGACAGTCTTAGATATCTAGACCTTCAGAAATAGAACCATATTAATGTTCTCTAGTGTATAGGTTTTTAAAAATGGTTTTTTTCACATTAACTTTTTGTTATATTTTTAATAAGAGCAGCTATGTTTTTTAAAAATTGCTGTGATATTAGTACTTCTGAGATGATACAGAAAACCTAAATTGTTGGTTAAGTCTATTTGTATCACATGAAATAACAATGTACTACCCTTTCCTTTTTTTTTTTTTTTTTTTTGACTTTATATTTTATAGTTTAATAGAAGGAAATCTTACATTTGAGTTTCACTTTGAATTTAAAGTTAACTAAATTTTTTGAAGTACATAGTAAATAGAATCTATGGTTAGATAAGTAATATAATTATTAAAATGAAAAAAGCAGGTAAGTAGAAAGAAAATAAAATTTACATTATCACAATCTTATCATCTAGATTTAATGATTAACATATTGATATGTAACCTTCCAGGCTATATATTATTTAAAAAAATTTCTGCCCAAATAATGTAACTGTGGCACTACCCCTTTCCTGATACCTTTACTAACTCTGGATATTATTCTTTTTAATTTTTGTCACTGAAAGCCAAAATATTGTTATTTTGTATTCTGTTAGAGAAGACGAAATGAATTGCAGGTGTTATTTGACATATATATACGTATATATTTTACTAAATTGGCCATTCTTGTGCTTTACACATTTTTCTGTTATGGTTTTTGTGCTTTTCCATGTTGATTTGAAGAGCTCTTAAAGATTAAAGATAGTAAGCCTTTCTTTCCACATATGTTGAAAATATCTTTTCCAGTTTGAGATTTCCTTTATAATGCTCTTGCATTTTTTCTGTAAAGGTTTTTTTATTTTCATGTGGTCAGACTGATTGATCTTTTTTTTCTTTTATTTTTGGAGAAATTTTCTTCCCACGCCAAAGTTATAAAAATACTATTATTTACTTCTGATGGTTTTATATCATTATTTTTGCCATATACATATATTCACCTATTTATTTTTCAAATAAGCTTTAATATAATTTTGTTAATTTTTAAAATGTTTTTATCTCTTTTTATGTTGTGTAAATTTTTGTTATTGTTGAGAATATACAAAGCAAAACATACACCAATTCAAGTTTCTACATGTACTATTTAGTGACATTGATTATATTCTTTGAATTGTACAGCCATCCTCACCCTCATTTTCTGAGTTATTCCTCCCTTATTAGCATCAGCTCACTGCCCCCTAAAGTTCTATATAATCTTTTAAGTTGTTGTTGCCAGTTTGATCCCATATAGATAGTTCTTAAAAGGGCATAATGCTCAATGTAGATCTCTTTTACTTGTGAAGCTGAACTGTTGTTTGGTTTTAAGATGACTTCAGGGAAGGGGAAGACAGTATACAATAATGGGGAGGTAGCACAGAATGATCAAGGAAAGTAAGATGCTAGAGGAGTGCAAGAGTTAAAAGTCAACACAGGTAAACATCAGTTCATATACAGTCCTGCAGTAACAGTAATAATAATAATCTACATGGGAGGCTCTGATGGCATAGTGCCTAAGGCATTTGACTGATAACCAGAAGGCTGATAGTTCAAACCCACCAGCCACTCCTTGGTGGTTTTTTTTTTTTTGATACATATACATGCAAGCTGAGAAACAATGAGACAGAATAGGACTCTGCACACACACACACATATATATGTATGTGTATATATATAGGTTTGCCAAAGGCTTTTTATACATACGTGTTTATATAGACTGCAAATATCCATTCATATAGTAGAGCATACAAGGGGCAAAGTTAGGAAAATTTGGTTCTTAGCCATAACTAAAAACCCTGAGGGAGTGAGTCACTGGGTCTGGGGACTCAGGACCATAGTCTTAGGGGCTCCAATGTCAGTTGGCACAAAATGGTCCATAAAAACTATGTTCTACATTCTATTTTGGTGAGTAGCAACTGGGGTCTTAAAAGCCTGTGAGCAGCCTCTAAGGTGCAACTATTGGTCTCTCTGCATCTGGAGCAAAGAACAGTGAAGAAAATCAAAGGCACATGAAAACAATTAGTTCAAAGACTAATGGCCCAACTAAACCTTAGCCTCCACAGCCTGAGACCAGAAGAACTAGATGGTGCCTGGCTACTAACACCAACTGCTCTGAAAGGGATCACATTGGAAGATCCTGGATAGAGTGGGAGAAAAATATGGACTAAAACTCAAAATCATAAAAAAGACCAGACTTACTGGTCAGATAAAAACTGGTGAAACCCCTGAGACGATGGCCCTTAGTCATCCTTTGGACCTAGAACTGAACTTCATAGCTCAGTTTTCAGTCAAACAATAGATAGGTCTACAAGGTGAACAAAAACTGTAGGCAAGTAGACACTCCTTAGAACAGTGAACCATTTGAGATTTAAACGGCATTTGTCCTAGGACAAAGTTCAGAAGGCAGCAAGGATTAGGAGAAAAGGAGGAATGGAAATGAGAAACAAGGGAAGAAGTGGGAGGGGAGATGTTGCATTGAGGAGATTGCAATCAATGACCTGAAACAAGATGTATATGAATTATTGAATGGAAAACTGATATTCTCTATAAATGTTCACTGAAATCACAATACAAAGGTTTTTATTTTTAAAAGAGATGACCTCAGGGAATATTTCTGGTTTAAGATTTAAAGATTATTTCCAGGCAGTAGTGTCAGGGATTCATTTGCCCTCTGTGCTCTAGAAAGCATTCTTTTCTGCATTTTCTCCCTTTTAATCAGGATTTATCTATGGAATCTTTGATCAAAATATTCAGTAACGGTAGCCGGGCACCATCCATTTCTTCTAGTCACATGACAAAGGAGGCAGTTGTTTAGAGAGACAGTTAGCGACACATTCTATATTGTTTTCCTATTCCTGACTCTCCTTCTTTGTCTTTTGCTCCAGGTGAATAGAGCACTATATTTTTGTGCCTAATTTTGTTGGTTTTTCAAAATGTTTGTTTTGTTACACCAAAATTCTTTTGGCTTATAGGTGGGTAATATTGCTAATTGTAAACCTGACTTTCATTTGATGCTTATGCTCACTAGTATTAATAAATGTAGTTGACTAGAAAGTGAAAAGTAAAAATTCCTAAAAAAATTTTTTGCCTGTGAAATGCCCCTCTTTAAAATACAAGAAGTATAGAGAAACTCAGATCCTCAGCTATTAAATACAGGGTTTCAAATTGGTTTGAAATGGTTCAGTCATGGCCAGTGGAAACAGGGGCAGCATATACATTGTATAGCAACCAGATCTCTTGCATGTCAGATTTTGACTCAAGTAGGAAATTGGCAGCAGTGCCCTGGTCAGATATAGTGGCTGACCACTTCACTTTGAATGTGTATCAGCTGTCATGTTTGAGCAGGCACCACTCCCTATTTCCTGTTGTTGTTGTAATGTGCTGTCGAGTTGGACCCCACTCATAGCGACCCCTCCTTGGGTTTCCGAGCTGGTATTGCTACAGAAGTAGATTAACCTTCCTTCTGTGGAGTGGCTGGTAGGTTTGAACTACCAACCCTCTGGTTAGCAATCAAGTGCCTTAGGCACTATGCTACCAGAGCTCCCACCCAGGTCAAAATCCAAAGAGCAAGAGAGTTTGGTTGCTTTGCAACATGTATGCCACCCTTATTTCCTTTGGCCATGACCGAACTATTCTGAGCCAGTTTGAAACCCTGAATAAATATTTCATAGCGTTTATGATCAGCTGATACAGTTACTAACTTTGAAGCTACAAATTTAAAAGCTTTTCATGACCAAGTTATTTTCTGCTTTGGATTTTTTTTTTTTTTTTGCTTTGAATTCTTTGTTAGTGTACCAGTAATGGAAAGCCAAAAACCAAACCCACTGCCAAAGAGTTGATTCTGACTCTTAGCAACCCTGTAGGACAGAGTAGAACTGCCCCATAGCGTTTCCAAGGCTGTAAATCTTTATGGAAGCAGATTGCCTTATCTTTCTCCTGCAGAGCAGAGCAGCTGGTGGATTAAAACTGCCAACCTTTTGATTAGCAACTGAATGCCTTGACCACTGCACCACCAGAGTTACTTTCGATAGTTGAAGTCATACTGAAATCAAGGAAAATAGATTTTTTTTGAGGTAATGTGGATTTTGATACAATTATGTGGGATACACATGTCCCAGTTAGACTCTGGTGGTAGAATTGGTGGAGTGAGGCCTGTTTCTTGAGATTGATGTAGTTATTCAGGTCCCTGCCTGATAGTAGCACATACTATAGGGGATATAGCAGCTGCCAAAGAAACCTGAGAGAGTCCAAGTGTAGGTGGATGATATATGTCCTGTGGGTCATGAAAGGGTTTCCTTTTTTAAAACAAAACAAAACAAACTTCTTGCTATGGTAAGTAATAAGTATGCATCCTAGTTGTCCTGTTCAAGAAAAAACTGGAGTTTTTTTATTTCTTTTTTTAATAGGAGTTATTGGAAAATGTTAAAAAATTGGGAAGCTGTATTAGTAAATGTGCCTTTGTTCCTGCTGAATTTTAAAAGTAGTAACATTTATATTATAGTTTGAATTAATGTGACTCTTATTTATAGGTCAGCTGGTTAAGATGCTGCTTTATACAGAAGTCACCCGCTACCTGGATTTCAAAGTAACTGAAGGGAGTTTTGTCTATAAAGGAGGAAAAATCTACAAGGTTCCATCCACTGAAGCAGAAGCCCTAGCATCTAGTAAGTAATTTTATTTTGTTTTCTCAGAATAAAATTTTATAATGGAAAAGAATCTTAGAGATAAAATTTAATACCTCTTTGGCCATCTATCTATCCATTTGTCAACGAATATTTATCGAGTGCCTATTTGTCAGCCACTATTTTAGGCAGTGGGATATATTGGTGAATGAAATGTTAAGAAACTCTCTACCATTTTGAAGTTTAGAGTTGAAATGATTATCTGTAAATAGTAGCTTGGTGGATCTGAGACTATCTATATCTAGTATTACGCTTTTCATAATAATTCCAAGTGGCTATCTTTTGTTTTAATTTTTCTTATTGCTAGGCTCTGTGCTGAACTCTATAACCCATTTTCTTGTTTAACTTTTGAAACACTGCTATAAAACATTCATTTTATATATGAGAAAACTCAGGCTTGAAATCACATAGGTACTGTGTGTCAGGATTGGAATTGAAGCCCTGGTAGTGTTACTCCAGAGCTTCTGTGCTTTAACTGAGCTAGCCCCCTACATTATATTATGCAGCCCATGAAAAAAGAAAAGAATCCATTCTGGTGACAATAATTTTCTAGTTGGTGCTGTTGTCATTCTCCATCATCTCTTTTAGGAATTCTTAGTGAGTATGAATTGATTTTATTCTCTGCCAAAAATTATTTCCTCTACTGGCTCATTTTGAAGATTCAAAATTTTATTTCTCAGAAATAAAATTGGTAAAATACCTTTGGTATTTTCTGAAAATAGCAGACATCCCTAGGAAAGACCTTCCATCCTTCTAGATATTTTAGTCATTACGAAGAGCAGTTTGAAGCAGGATAACTTGACTGCTAACCAGAAGGCTGGCAGTTGAAACCCACCAGCCACTCCTCAAAAGGAAGATGGGTTAATCTACTTCTGTAGATTGATAGAGTGATACTGCCTTGGAAACCCAAGGAGAGGTCGCTATGAGTCGAGTCTGACTTGACAGCACATAACAACAACAACTGTGTATAACGAAAAGGTAGAAGAGTTTTATAGATAGTAAATTCTGTAGGAGTTTAGAGGAGGGAAGGGCTTATATTGGGAGACTAAGACAAGTGCCTTTAAATTCTCTAGTAATTATTTTGGCATCAATGTTGAAAGTTTTCTTACTTAAAAGTCTAATTTGAATTATTTTGGCAGTTTCTCATAACTTTATTTACTTCTTGTTAATAGGGAAGAAAATATTGGGCAAATAATGTTGAAAGATGCTATTCAGAAAATAAATAACACTTAGAATTGAAGCTTGGTCGGAAATGACAATTAGGGAAGGACAGGGATGGTTCTTAATTAAGTTGGAGTTAATCAGTGATAAAATCATAGCTTTGAAATTACTTTAAATGACAATGTAAATTCAGTGTGAATAAAGAGTTTTCATAGAAATAGGAGTTGAAGAGTTTGGAAAGAATCCTTTTTAACAAAATTTATGTTTTATATTTTAAAATTTTGTGTAGTCTTGGAGCTCTTATACTAATACTCTAACTATTGCTTTCATTTAATAAAAATTGGAGGACTTACCTTTTGCTAGAGTTTTGTTTTTCCCTCTTTAATTTTTCCAAATGTATAAAACATTTACGTAGCTTGAAAGTCAGAGTGATCTAAAAAGGTATACTCAGAGTCTTACGTCTGTCTTCCCTACTCCATTTTTTTCACCAATAGCCATTTTCATTTGTTTCTCATTTATCTTCTTTGTGTTTCTTTTTGAAAAAATAAGCAAGTATGTTTGTGTGTATAATGTTAGGTGTTTTGAAGTACAGTTTACATACAGGAAAATTGAACCTTTTTTAGTATAACAGTTTTATGAATTTTGAGCAACTTATTGCTTTATCAGCAATTGTTTTTATGTTAATAGATAAAATTTTAAAGTAGGCAGAGAAATTCTAGATAGAGCGAAGAATGAGACAATGAAAGATGTGAAGGTGTAGAAGATCAAGGGAAGAATGGATAAAAACAAGTTACGGATTTAATAATTTTAATATTGGCTAACTTTCTTTTTTGGAACGTTTATGGGCCATTGTATGTATGTATTAAGTTCTATATGGGTATTATCTAATTTTGTTTTGTATAGTTTTTCACTACAACCCTGTAAGGTGGGTACTAATATTATCTTCAGTTTAGAGATGGGAAAACTGAGCTATACAGCCCAAGGTAGCATGACTAGTGAATAACTGTCACACATCCTCTTATGTTTTCTTCACACTAAACATTTCTAGTTCCCTTAGCTGCTTGCTATGTAATATGCTATCTAGATCTCTTGGCCATTCTTCTTTGTCAATTCTCTGATGCCGAGATCGTATATATAATATGACAGCCACACTGGATACCATACTCAATGTTTTCTGCTACTTAATATCAGCAGGATGGTTAATTTCCTAGAACAATATATTTTCATTAATGTAGCCTAAATTTGCATTGGCTTTTTTAGGAAATGTATACATTATATTGTTGGTTCTTTTGGTAGTTCGTGAATTTAGGTAAAACTTCAAGGTTACGTTAGTATTTGTTGATTGGCCAAATGGAAGTAGTAAAATCAATGAAAATATATTTGACTTCTAGAGTCATGTTGAACGTAGATACTATGTTCAGAACTTTCTTGAGAAGGTTGTTTTTTAGTTTATTTAGATTGTCTTTATTTCATTCAAACCTTTACCATTTCCTACATTATTTTTCTTTTTTTTTTCATTTTTGTTGTGATTTGGGTGAAACTTTACAGAGCAAATCATTTTCCATACAGCAGTTCATACACATTTTGTTTCATGGCATTGACTGCAATTCCCTATAGTGTAACATAGGTGAGTGTAACACCTCACTTCCTACTTCCTCTCTGTAGTTAACTCTTCCTTGTACCCTTCTTTCCTATGCTTTCCTGCCCCCGAGCTATCTCTCTTTTGTTTTCCCATGATTCATCACTCTAAGGAGTGTATCTACCTGATGTAAATGTTCACCCTAAATGTCTGTTGTTTGGCTGGAGGCCATAGGAGTAAGTTCTTCAGTTCCAGACCTGAAGGATAACGAGGAACCATAGTCCTGGGGGTCTCAACAGGCTCTGTGAGACCAGTAAACCTGGTCTTTTTTATCTCCTTCATGATTTTGAGTTTTGTTCCACTTTGTTCTTCCACTCTATTCAGGATCTCCTGCACTGAACCCTTTCTGAGTGGTTGTCAGTGGTGGCTGGACACTATTTAGTTCTTCTGTTCTTGCGGTCTTATAGGCTGAGGATCGCTTGGTCTACTAGTCTCTTGGACTAATCGTTTCCATGCATCTTTGGGTTTTGAGAAGGTTTCGTGAATACCTTTGAAAAGTGTCCAGCAAAAACTATCTTAAATCTTTAGCTCATTTATTTGTTCTAAATCTTATTGCTGTGATGTGCTCTATTTTTGCATATAACACTCCTGCATAACTTAACAACAAAAATAGCAACAACATAAATAATGTGCACAAATATATAATGCACAGTGTGCATAGGAAGTTAATGTGTGAAGGAGTTGCACTGTTTACACTCACACCCAAAACAAACACAATATAATGCATGTGTTATTTGAGTGAAAACACAGTATCTATTATTCTGGAGTGTTGTCACCTTTGATATTAGCAAATCACTTTATTAAAATACTCATTCCATTGTATGGAATTACTATAGTTTATTTATACATTTACCTATTGAAGGACATCTTGGTTGCTTTGAAAGCAAATCATTTTTGATAGAACAAATGAATCTCAGGTCTTTCAGCACTATGAAGTAGTGTGACTGCTGCAGCGCTTAGTTAGTCATCATTTTCCTAGTCATCTGGAGTTTAGTCATTTAGGTTGACCTTTAAATTACAGGTAGTCCCTAACTTACGATGTGGTTCTGTTCCAACGACTCTGTCGGAAGTTAGTTCTAACATAAGTCAAATACCTCTTTTTTTTTTTTTTTTTAATTATTGCCTTTCATTAATCAGTATATTTAAATCTGACCTTTATTTTTCTTTGGGGGTTGACATGAGTGACAATATCATCAAATTACCTGTTGCAACAGTGTATGTAGTACATATAACTAACGATTTAAAAAAAAAAAAAACAAGAAAAAAAATTGCCATTGAGTTGATGGGCTTCTGAGGTTGCAAATCTCTACAGGAGTAGGTTGCTCCATCTTGCTTCCCCAGAATGGCAACTAGGTTTAAATCGCCAACCTTCTGGTTAGCAGTCAAATGCCTTAGGCACTGTGCCACCAGAGTTTCTTATAACTGACAATAAAATGTATGAAAAAACTGGACATCTTAAGCATGGTTCATTGTAACTCGAATATGTTATAAGTTGGGTACTACCTGTGTATATTGTGTACCATATCTTATTAGTGTTCTTAAGACACTAATTCTACAATAATATTTTTCCCCCAGTTGTCTGTGGTCAAATCTTACACTTGTTAACTGATTGGAAATATTTTATCTGGTCTTTTACTGAAATTGTTCTGGATTCCATAGCTTTTTATATCTTAAAAATCTTGACATAAATTGTATATATTTTTTTAAATATATAAATAACCCTCAGTGTGTAAGTGAATGAAGAACGTAAAACAGCATTTGAAATGCAATTAAGACTGTACTCAGAGTAGAGTACATAATCCTGAAAAAGAGACTTTTTTCTAAATCTTCAATCACATGTGAATATTCTTTATATACTGTATACCCAGTACATAAGTAAATCAACTTCTTTTATATTCACTCCTATTACATGTTAATTCATAGATTACATATGCATTGAGCACTTGCTACGTGCTAGGTACTCTTATTGGGAGCTCTGGTAGCATAGCTCCTAAGGCGCTTGACTGCTAACCAGAAGGCTGGCGGTTCAAACCCACCAGCCACTCCTCAGAAGGAAGGTTGGCAATCCTACTTCCGTAGTGATACTGCCTCGGAAACCCAAGGAGGGGTCGCTATGAGTCGGGGCCGACTCGACGGCCTATAACAACAACAACAACAACAACAACAGGTACTCTTACAGGTATAGGGCTAGGAAAGATTAAACAGGAGGAAAACAACTAAAAATTCTTTCTCTTATGGAGCTTGCATTAGTGGGAGACCAACAGTTAACAAATAAATGAGGAAAAAAATGTCAGAAGGTAATAAATGGTGTGAGGAAAGAAAGAAAAATGAAGAGGGTAGGGGAAGTACAGTTTTAAATAGGTGATCAGGAAGGTATTCTGTAAAAATTAAGCAGTGGAAAGCCAATTACTATTTGAACCTTTCAGTTAAGGAATTTTCAGAATGAGCACTACATCTCTAAAATGTGAAATGTAAAAATGCCATATTAGCTAGTAATTGAGACCAGTGTCTTGGTGCCATGCATAGCAACATAAAAATAAGGGATGGGGAAGCAGCTAGAGCATCTTTACTGTGCTGAAGAACAGAAGTAGGGCAGATACCTGTTACTATCAAGCTTAAGGATTAGGTAAAGGAGGAAGAGGAATGAGAATTTAAAGAACATGATAAATATATATTTATTTTGATTAATTTAAAAAAAGTTATGAGATACCAAATAAACTATTGTTGGTATCTTTATGACCCAACAGGCATTGTCTACCAGAGTAAAAGTGCATTTGAAATAGTGTTTTGTGTTTCCTTGGGCTGTCTCATTCCATCCCCTGACAACTAAACTTGAGCCTTTAGTGTTGATGTGGTAAGGGAATATAGGCTGCTTCCTGCATGACGAGTGTCTGTCTTATATAAGGGCAACTTGTACTTAACTTTTAATGTTATGTAAATTTGCCATCACTTTGACACAGTTAAATGAATCCCTACTCACACTTCATCACAATCATTTTCACTTGCGCTTTTTTTAAAAAAAATTTTAAAAGGCATTTTATTGAAAGTGTTCAGGTATTTGCCTTCAATTTCACTAATTCCATCTTCCATTGATTTAATTCTGCTCCTTTGCCCTGTCAATGCCTTATCTATTTCTGAAAATTTAGTATTGATCTTCTGGGTTGCTATCTGTAGATTTTTTTTTTTTTTTGTGATTTGGGTGAAGATTTACAGAGCAAACTCATTTTCCATACAGCAGTTCACATACACTTTGCCTCATGTCATTGACCACAGTTTACCACAATGA
>NW_006921615.1:18694330-18707455 GCF_000298275.1 Orycteropus afer afer
GCAAATTCTTCTGCTAGTTGGGGTTTAGTCCACTTCTATATCTTTTCCTTCAAGGCTCAGGGGTCCAGGATTATCTTCTGTGTCTGTGTTAATTGGTTTCCCTTTTCTTTGTGGAAGATGGTCTGTGCAGTCTTTCTGCCTAGTCTGCCATCTTGCCACTCGCCTGCATGGTTTCTGCGGAGAAATCTGAGCTTATTCTTATTGGTTTCCCCTTGGAGTAGGTAACTTTTCATTTTTCCTGTGCTGCTATTAGGATTCTTTCTTTTTGTTTGGTTTTGGTGAGTTTAATAATGATATGTGTTGGTGATTTTCTCTTGGGATCTGTCCTGTTTGGGATTCTTTGGACTTCTTGAATGAATATATTCTCTTACCTTTCATCATACCAGGAAAATTCTCTTCCAGCAAATCTTTGACAATTTTCTCTGTGGTTTTATTTGTCTCTTCCTGTTCTGGAATTCCTATTACACATAGGTTATTCCTTTTGATGGTATCCCATGTGAACCTTAGGCTTTCTTCATTTTCTTTTCATCTTTTTTTCTAATTGTTCCCTTTCCAAAGAAGCATTGAGGTATTTGCCTTCAATCTCCCTAATTCTGTCTTCCATTGATTCAAATCTACTGCTTTGCTCGTTCAGTGAGTTATCTATTTCTGAAAATTTAGTATTAACTCTTCTGGATTTATGTCTATAGATTTTTGTATCATTTCTAATTTTTCATTTATTTTGTTCTTTTGTTCTTGTATTGTCTTTGGAGATTTTTCTTCGGTTTTCTCTGTGTTTTCCTCAATTTTGTCAGTGTTTTCCTTGATCTATCTATCAATTCATTGAAGGTACCTAAATATAATTTTTTTGAATTCCTTATCAGGGAGTTCTAATGCTGTGTCTTCCTCAGGGATGTGTTTTGGGTCTGTATCCTGGTCCCTTATTTCTCCTTTATCTTGTTTGTGTGGACTGTGATGCTCTGTTGTCTCTGAGGCATTGTGCCGTTTTTGTTTATATTTAATTTGTGGTTGTATGTTGGAGTGTTTTGCTCACAATTTTTGTTTTCTTTTTTTTTTGTTTATATGTTATCTATGTGCAAAAATGGCAAGGAGGCCACATGTTCTGACCTCCTCTAACCCCACAAGAGGAAGACAGGATTACCAGCAGTAACCAAAGGCCTATTCTTGCCAGGCCAGACATGCTGCCTCCCCCCTCCAGCCCTTTCTCCAACCGTTCCTCCCAAAGCACCTAGCACCTCTCTCCTGCGTTCGATAATTCGCTGCAGTGGCCACACAGAGCTCACAGATTACGGGGTTTATTAGGGAAGCACCACAGGTTACAATTCAAGTTTTCTCCCAGCCCACCGTCCCTCAGCCAGCAGTCTCTCACAGTCTCTTTCCCAGCAGTGCTGATCCCATGGTGTCTCACTCAGCAATGCGTGTCTCTTGCGTCTCTGTCCCAGCAGCGCGTGTCTCAGGAGCCCGTGTCTCTTTCAGCAGCACGTCTTCCTCCACCAGCAGTCAGAGAGAGTTCTGCCTCTAGGAGGCCTCCTTTTGAGCCCGAAAGGGTGGTCAAACTAGCCAATCACAGCATCAGAACTCTAAGCACCTGAGAGAGAGTGGGCACCTCCCAGAACATTGTTTTGTGCCACGCCCAACAGAAATACTCCAGGTGGACACCTTCAGCAATCAGGAACTCCTCAGTTGCTCATAGAAAATCCCACCTTGGAGTTTACAAAGACTTATGGGTAGAAAAGCCACACTAAGTAATTTACTACACCTCACTGCGTAAGCTGGGTACAGGGCTGTGTTCCTCTATTCACTAGTTGGCAGTACTTATACACTCACCATCTGTCTCCTTTCCTGGTGTCTGCCTCCCATGTCCCTGCCATCCTTGGCAAACGGAACCTATTCTTAGGTCCTGTTTTTGTTCTGTTTTTTCCACTAGTTGGTGCCTCATCCACTTTTGTGCACTTCTTTTCAAAGCTCAGGGCTCCAGGATTATCTTCTGTATCTCTGTCAATTGGTTTCTCCTGTCCTTGTTGAAGAGTGTCTGTGGAGCTTGTCTGGCTATTCCACCATCTCACCCACAAAAATCACTTGCTGCTCTTTTAAATAATTGAAAAGACTTTGAGCCTTTTCTTGTACTAGAATAAGCCTAAATAAGGGCTATATGTATCTGTTTCAACTTAGCTACAAATTTCAATGTAAAAAGACACACCTAGGAATGGATCTTGTTTGTAACTTTGGGACTGTGCTTATATTTCTTTTTTCGCCTTTTATGTGTAAATATTCAGGAGCTCTGCTATTGTAGTACCTAAGGGATTTTTCTTCTAACCAGAAGGCTGGCGGTTCAAACCCACCAGCCATTCCTCGGAATGAAGATTGGGCAATCTACTTCTGTAGTGATACTGCCTCCGAAACCCAAGGAGGAGTTTCTTTGAGTTGGATCTGACTCAGCGGCAGTGAGTTTGGTTTTTTTGTTTGGTGTATATATTCAGTCCATTTTTTTTTTTTTTAAAGCTGGGTTGTAAATCTTAATTTAAAAAATTTAAATGTAGTCTGCCATTAATAGCCTCATGATTGTTTTAAGTTTTATTGATTTCAAGTATAAATTAGTCTTGAGGAATAATAATAATAAAAATATTGAAAGGAAAAATATGTTGAAACATTAAACTTTTTAGTAACTATATACTACTAATAGCAATACTGACTAGTAGGAGACCTGAGGATTTATGAAATGGTATCTTATCACTATCTCCTCATCTGCTTTTTAATATATTAAAAGTTGTGAACTGATAATCTGGCAAGTAACCAGCACCATGATCAATATTTAAATCTCATCAAGGTCAGTTTGTTTTTGAATTCCAAGCATCTTTTCTATTACATTCCAGACTGTGTCTTGGTGTATAGAAAAGGAAATGGGAGAATTCTAGGCAATTCTGGCATTTCAAGTAATTGATCTGAGCTATCAAGGGAAGAGCATACAGATGGATGTCTTCATGAATAATAATATTTCACTAGTTATTTACTTTGTACTTAAAAATGGAAGTAGGCTTATATTACATTTAATTATTGTTTGTAATAACTTGTAATTACATTTTAAAATGAAGACCTTATAACTGACCTGTTATAATTGTATCAACTTATTCTTATAGTTTACAGTGAATTAGAAGAGCCCCAGTTAATAACATGGCCCATTTAAAATTTCCTCATATATTTCTTGTTACTCAGTATCCTATTATGAGTGTGTGCTTTTTAAAAATTCTTTTTTAGGCTTAATGGGGCTGTTTGAAAAACGTCGCTTCAGAAAATTCCTAGTATATGTTGCGAACTTCGATGAAAAAGATCCTAGAACTTTTGAGGGTGTTGATCCTAAGAAGACTGCAATGCGAGATGTGTATAAGAAATTTGACTTGGGCCAAGATGTTATAGATTTTACTGGTCATGCCCTTGCACTTTACAGAACTGATGAGTAAGTTTTTTGGTTTTTAGATTTGTATTTTTCTTGGAACTCTCTCAGTGAATTTCCTAATTTCCCAGACAGAAAGTTCTAACAAAACAAACTTAAGCATGGTATGTTGTGAAGGAAGAGAATCTGCCTGCAAATAAGTGTTTTCTTATATTTATTTATTTTTCTCCAGTTATTTAGATCAACCATGTTGTGAAACCATTAATAGGATTAAACTGTACAGTGAGTCTTTGGCAAGATACGGCAAAAGCCCATACCTTTATCCACTTTATGGCCTTGGAGAACTACCACAAGGCTTTGCAAGGTAAGAGCCCATATTTAACTTGTTAGCAGAAAACCTTGCTGATCTTGAACCTCATGTTCAACAACAGTATATGAGATATGGTTGTGAATAATGGTATGAGATATGGCTATGAATAATGAAATGCTTTTTATTTCTTTTTTTATGTTACTTTATCATAGTTAAAATATGCATAACAAAATGTGTACCCACTTAATTTCCGCAGGTACAATACAGTGACATTTATCACACCATTCTTACTACCTATTCTAATTCATTCCATCACCATTAACATAAACTCAATTCCTCCTAAGCAAAAACTCCCCTTTTTCCTCTCCTTCATGTCCCTGGTAACCACTAACAATCTTTGGTTTTTATATATTTGCTTATTTTATATAAATTAAGATCATATAGTATATATCCTTTTGTGACTGATTTTGCTCAGTATATAGTGGCATGCATCAGGACTTCATTTTTCTTTGTGGCTGAATAGAATCCATGTGTGTATGTACATTTTGTTTATCCATTCATCTACTGATGGACATTTTAGTTGTTTTTGCTTTTTGGCTATTGTGAAAAGTGCTTCAGTAAACATTGGTGTATGGGTTTCTGTTTGCCTTCCTGCCTTCACCTTCTGGGTATATACCTAAGATTGGGGTTGCTGGGTCATATGGTAGTTTTGTGTTCAACTTTCTGAAATGCCAACTTGTTTTCTTTAGTGGCTGCACCATTTTACATTCCCATGGCAACAGATGAGCGTTCGTTTCCCTACCACCTCACCAAAACCTATGGTTTTCCCATGAATATATATAGGTTTGACAGAGGCAGTCTCTTCTACCTATGTATTTATATGTGCTACAAATGGATACTTTCGAGCATACGGGGCACAAATTTATGAAAACATCTTAATCATAATCAAACACTTTGACGGAATGAGTCTCTGGGTAATGGAGGATCAGGACCATAGTCTCAGGGGACATTAGGTCAGTTGGCATAACATAGTCCCCAGAGAACAGTGTTCTATATCCTACTTCAGCGAGTAGTGACTTGGGTCTTAAAGGCTTGTGAATGGCCTTCTAAGGTCAAATTATTGGTCTCTTTCCATCTGGAGCAAGGACGAGTAAAGAAAATCAAAGACTCTGGAAACAGTTACTCCAAATGACTAATGGAGCACATGAACCCCTGCCTTGTGGCCCTGAGAAGAACTAGATAGATGGTGCCTGGCTACCACTGCTGACTGCTCTGAAAGGGATCCCAGTAGGAGGTCCCAGATGCAGTGGGAGAAAATGTGAAATAAAACTCAAAATTATAAAAAAACTAGGCTCACTTGTCTGATGAAGACTAGTGGAACTCTCAAGACTATGGCCCTTACACACCCTTCAAGCTAGGAACTGAACTTAACCCCCATGACTCAATTGGTAGCCAAACAATAGAGACAGATTTATAAGGTGAAGAGTGATACCAGGAGGGTATGCACTCATTGTAAGAATCAAGCATATGAGATCAAGAGGACAGCGTTTGCCCAGGGATAAAGCTACGAAGGTGGGATGGCATGGGCATAGGGAGGAAGTGGGCAAAATGCTGTTACAGTGTGGAGATTGCAATAAATGTCACAAAATAGAATTTGTATGGATTGCTGAACGGAAAACCAATTCGCCATGTAAACTTTCACCCAAATCACAATAAAAAAATAAAAGATAACCTATTTTTTTTCCATTTTGGGATCATTCGCATTCTGATAGGGGTGAGGTAGAATCTCGTTGAGGTTTTAATTTGCATCTCTCTAATGGCTAATATGTGGAGCATCTTTTCATGTGCTTGTTGGTGAAATGTCTGTTAAGTCCTTTGCCTATTTTTTGCCTTTTTGTTAAATTGTAGAATATATTTTGGATGATACATCCTTTTCAGATATATGGTCCTCAAAAATTTTCTCCCAGTCTGTAGGTTGTCTTTTCCTGTCTTTGTCTATTTTATTAACTCTTTTTTTTGTAAGTTGGAAGAGGTTAGGTTTAGGATTCACCCTATACTGGTATGACTTCAACTTGATGATTGGTTAAGTTACATTACATTGCATTTTGGAAAGTCATTGCAATTCATGTAAGGCCACGCCACTGGGTAGTGCAAATAGTTAAGTGCTTGACTACTAGTCACAAGGTTGGTGATTTGAGCCACCCAGAGGCATCTTGGAACACAGGCCTGGTAACCTGCTTCTGAAAGGTCACAGCCTTGGAAACCATATAGCGCGTATAGAACTGTATAGTTCTACTCTGTACACATTTGGGTCACCATGAGTCAGAATGGCCTTGACAGGCAACTGCCAGCAATGCCATGTAATTACACTACACATTAGATTAGATTACATTATAGAAGGTAATCTATTCTACCCAATTGGTTTATTTTCATATAACTACTCCATGATAGCAGCTCAACTAGTGTTTGGTTAAACATCTGGGAAACATAGCCTAAAATTAAGCATCCCTTCTTCCCTTGTCTTTATTATAACATTGGCTAGGACTTCCAGAAGAATGTTGAATAGAAGTGGGGAGAATGGATATCCTTTAATTGTTCCCAGTCTTCCAATCAAAAAAACCAAACTCACTGCCATCAGTTCTATTCTGACTCATAGTGACCCCCTGTGGGTTTCTGAGGTAGTGAATCTTTATGGAAGTAGATTGCCCAGTCTTCCTTCTGTGGAGTGGCTGGTGGGTTTAAACTGCCAACTTTCTGGTTAGCAATCAGATGCCTTAGGCACTATGCCACCACAGCTCCTTATTCCTAGTCATCAGGGGAATTTATTCAATATTTTACTATTAAATATATTTTTAAGACTTTTTATAAGTTTTAAAATAAGAGTATGTTCTCTTCATTATTTGCCAGTTTTTATTACAAATGGGTGTTGCAGGTCACCGGGCCTGTCTTCCAAGATGCCTCTGGGTGGCTTGAACTACTAAGCTTCTGACTAGTAGTCAAGCACTTAACTATTTGCACTACCCAGTGATGTGATCTTATATGAATTGTAATGACTCTCCAAAATACAATGTAACATATGTAACCAATCATCAAACTGAAGTCTACCAGTATAGGGTGAATCCTAAACCTAATCTCTTCTACTTGAGTTAATCATGTGGCTTTTCTTCTCTTTGCTGATAATTTGGTGAATTTCATAAATTGATTTTTGAATATTAAACTAACCTTTTATTCTAGGTTAAGCCATATCTAGATCTCACCCATTTGGTTACTTTCAGGAGTCTTGATTTTCTCCAGTTTCTGCTGTTTTTAGTTGCTTTCCAGTGCCTCTTGAAAGCAACTCTCTCCCCAGTTGTATTTATGTGCGGGAGAATTAGGCCAGTATAAGGTACTCCTCCATTACTGGTCAGTGCTTATTTTGACTTATCTGTTAACTGTATAAGTTACTTAATTTATTCCTCAGTTTGTGGTCTTGTCTGTCTTGTAATTGATGCTTTAACTATTAGTAAGCAAAACTTTCTGAAGGAAATTGAGCAAATATGTATTGCCTATAACTTATTAAGTTTAAGGAAGGAAACAGTTAATTGGAATTTTAAAAATTTTCTAGGCTAAGTGCTATTTATGGAGGTACCTACATGTTGAATAAACCAATTGAAGAAATCATTGTGCAGAATGGAAAAGTGATTGGTGTAAAATCTGAAGGAGAGGTGAGTAGCTTTTATAATTTAAAACTACTGTGTTCTCACAAAGAAAATTGTATTATCTACTAAGTACTTATTTTGGTACAAATATTGATGCTAGATTCCAGACTTTACATGATTTATTTATAATAAGTTGGTGTTGAAGACTAGTGACTAGTTACAGATATTGTGCTTTGTTTTAAAAAATCCACAGATCTCAAAAAGAAGTAGATTACCCCGTGTGGTGTAGTAAATTACTTAGTGTGGCTTTCTAGCCATAAGTCTTTGTAAACTCCATGGTGGAATTTGCCGGGCAACTGAGTATCTCCTGATTGTTAAAGTTATCCACCTGGGGTATTTCTGTTGGGAGCAGTGATTTTCTTGGTAGTTTGCTCTCTCTCAGGTGTATAGAATTCTGATGTTGAGATTGGTGAATGTGGCCACTTTGCCAAGCTCAAAAGGAGCCCTCCTAGAGGCAGAAGGACTCTCTCATTGCCAGCTGGGAGACGTGAGAGACACGCATTGCTGAGAAAGACACACAAGAGACACACACTACTGGGAGAGAGACTGTTGGCTGAGAGATGACGGCGGGCTGAGAGAGACTGAGCATGTTCCTGCACTTGAATTGTAGCCTGTTGCTTCTCCAATAAACCCTATAATCTGTGTGTGTGTGTGTGGGGGGGGGTGGAACCCACAGATCTTAATGCTTCCTATTGCATTGATTGCCGATTGTGGAGATGCTCTGTATTTTACTTTATGTGGGTTGGCTGCCACCCAAATCTTCATTTAAATTTCATTTTTGAACCACTTACACTTATTGGTTGAAATTGAACTTGGCCAATACTGAATATTTTTTTACCTTTTTTTTTTTTTTTTCACAGATAACATGTCCACATAAACAGTGCACACACAAAAATGCATTAACATGCATAGGAAACTAATGCAGGAGGGGGCTGTGTGATTTGACTAAGACACCATATAACACACATGCTGTTTGCATAAAAATACAGTAGCTATGTAGCTAGCCATCCACACGGGGAGTTTTGAACAGTGTTTCTCAAATTTGGAAATCTCGTTAAAAAGTACATATTCTGATTCAGTAGGTATGAGGTGAGTCTGTCTCTTCTTGTCATCTCTCAGGTGATGCCAATGCTGCTATTCTGCAAACACTTTATAGGGACACCCCACTCATTCTTTCCCTTTTATCCCAAAATGCTTAATTCATTTGCTATTTGACTTAGTTACTACCCTTAATGGTTCTTGCAGTATAGGATGTACTCCAAAATTCTTTTAAAATTCTTTTATTCTTTTTTAATTCTAAAAAGCTGTGCTTTATCTTTTCAACCTGAAATACTGAGCTGAGTGACAAGATAGAAACCTTCTGGAGGGGGTGTATTTTCAGTTGTTAGATCTCACTGAAGATTTGAGATCAGGACTCAGTGATCCTTGACTTGGGTTCCGAGGTGGTGTCACTGTGGAAGTAGATTGCCCAATCTCCCTTTCGAGGAGTGGCTGGTCAGTTGAACTGCCAGCCTTCTGGTTAGCAGTCAAATGCCTCTAGCACTATGCCACCAGAGCTCCCCTTTTGGTAATCACTTTAAGGGGATGAATGTGCTTGAGAGAGAGAAAAAACAAAACTGGGCTATGGCAAGAAGATCCTGATAATAAAGCACTGAGTAGGTACTTTATGTGCATTATCTCATTTATCCCTTATAATAATTCTAAGTGGTATTACCTCCTTTTTACAAATAACTTTAGATTAAGAAACTTTCACAAGGATACAACTGCATGAAATGACTGAGGTGGAATTTGAACCAAGGCATTCTCTCCTCACAGCTCTCAGCTGTAATACACCTCGGGATAGAATTCTTGTAGGATATTGTTGTCATTGTTAGGTGCCATCGAGTCAGCTCCAGTTCATACTGACCTTGTGTATCACAGAAGAAAATGCTGCCCAATCTGTGCCATCCTCACAGTCATTGCCCATTGTTGCAGCCACATTGAGGGTCTTCCCCTTTTTCACTGACCCTTATTCTGTTTTTCCACATATGATGTTCTCCCCCAGAGACTGGCTTTTCCTGATGACAGGTCCAAAGAAGACAAAGTCTTGCCTTCCTTGCTTCTAAGTAGCATTCTGGCTGTACTTCCTCCAAGACAGATTTGTTTGTTCTTCTGGCAGTCCATGGTATATTCATTATTCTTCACCAGCACAATATGAATGTGTGAATTCTTCATTTGTCTTACTTTTTATTGTCCAGCTTTCCCATGTATATGAGGTAATTAAAAATTCCATGCCTTGTGTCACGCACACCTTAGTTCTAAAAATGCCATCTTCCCTTTTTAATACTTTTAAGGTCTTTTGCAGCAGATTTACCCAGTGTAATACATTGATTGATTTCCTGACTGCTGCTTCCAGGGGCTTTGATTGTTAATCCAAGAATGGAATCCTTGAGAACTTCAGTTTCTCTGCCATTTGTTATAATGATGTTCACTGATCTAGTTGTAAGCATTTCACTTCCTTTTTGTAGGATATTGGCTTTTTATATTTTATCTTCTGATAGGCATTTTTACATTTTTAAATGTTAACAAGATCTTTTGTAGTTCAAATATCTTTTATGAATAACCTCCAGACAACTTCTTTATAACCCTTTTCATTTCATCTCGACTATGTCATCTACTTTAAATGAATTAGAAACTATAAAAGAAATCAATCAGATTTTGTTTGGTATGTTCAATACAAGATTTTACTAATGCCAATTTAACCTACAGATTTGTCAGGGAGAATAGTCATCACCATTTACCATCTGGATCCAAAGGACTTCTATAACCCCTCACCCCGTTTTCTTAAGTATTTTAAAGTTATTTTTGAAATTACAAAGGGATTGTGAAAAACTTTAAGAATTTGAACATATAAAACTTTATAGAAAGTAAAATTTGAAAGATGAAAGAATCGTAACAGATAAAAAGAATACTGACATGTCCTGTTTGCAAAACAGGATAGGCCCAGGTTCTTGTGGCAAAGCATGGTGTGATGACGTCTTTCGTGTTAAATGACTAAATTGCATGAGAAACCATACTTTTTGCCCTTAGACCTATAGTGCTCACTCACCAATTCTTAAATTTGAGGAAATGATCTAGGATCTGAAGACCCATAATCCAAATTTTTGCTTATTTGTTTCACCATTATCATTAGAGTCTACAATGCTGTTGTCAAATTCACATTCATCTTACATTTCATGTAGTAAGTGAAACATTTTCCTCTGTTAATTTTACTCTTTGGCAAAAATGGAAAAATAACTGAATTTTCATTTGTGTTTATTGAAAGCTACAAGTGGACTACATACATCATATTGCTATCTATGGCATTTTCTTATTGCCTCATCCTTCTTAGTTGATTCTACCATTGTTTTATTATTTAATTTCTAATATGATCTCTATGATCCCATTGTAATTTAATTGCTAAGAATAAAAGTCATAAAATATAAACCCTTATAATTAGAACTGCTTAAAAAAATGCAAAAACTATACACACACACACACACAGATATGCTTGATGGTATTCCAAGGGTGTTAAGAACCAAATGATCTACTTTTATTAGTTGGCCATATGAACCTTTATTATTGTGTAGGTCTCCTTTAACAATTTTGTGCCTTTAACACAATAGGGTTTAGGAGATAAGGATAAATACTTTAATCTGATATCTCAAAGTCCTTTTTATCGTAGGACTTCCTTTCTTCTCATTCTTAGCTTCACACAGCTGCCTCCTCTTAGGAAACTTTTGGGCTTTGATATGAGAGGAAAGAATACTATAATACTGTACATCTGCCAGGTTATACCATTTGTCTTGCAGCTAACGTTTTACTTGGAAAGCATAGCCTTAAGATAGTAATTGCGGACTGTTGCCAAAAGTTGTACCATTTATTACGCATTTACTGTATATCAGGTACATTTATCGATTATGACAGCTCTTATGTACATAATTTCATTGAATCCTAACAATAACTCTGTGAGGTTAAGTAGAACCAGTTTGGACCCTTATCCACCCAATTCTAAAATGTGTGCTTCTGAACACTATGCAACACAGTTTTCACGTTAAGATTTAGAGTTTTCTGTTCAAGAAGAATATGTAGGAATTTCTGGCAAAGTTAGTTTCAGTAGTTATCTATAATGGTAGTTTAGTTAACTATCTACAGTTAACTTTTACATTTATTAGGTTATGAAAGTTAACATTATTCTCCAGAGAAAATGGCATCAATAACACTGTTTTAAGATGTTATGACACTGAATATTGTATAATAAAGTCTTTAAAAAATGTTTTTGTTACAGATTGCTCGCTGTAAGCAGCTCATTTGTGATCCTAGTTATGTAAAAGATAGGGTACAAAAGGTGGGCCAAGTTCTCAGAGTTATATGTATCCTAAGCCACCCAATCAAGAACACCAACGATGCCAACTCATGCCAGATTATTATTCCACAGAACCAAGTCAACCGAAAGTCAGGTGAGTTTTCAAGACCCACAGATGTTGGCAGAATTTTGATAGAATAATTTGCTTTGTTATTTCATCCTAACTTCCTAATGTTATATGCTGTATTACAATGAAGACACTTTACATATAGGAAACAAAATGTGATTCTTTTAGCTCACCATCTTGAAGCATTGTGTTGAAACAGAGAAATTTAACTAGGAGCTTGGGTTCTGATCCCAATTCTGCCTTTTACTCATACTCATCACTTTGGATCCTTATTACCTTATCTATAGAATTAAGAGGCTAGGGATGAACTATGAAAGTCTTTCCCATCTCTAACATTATGTACCTGTGCTTTAGTAGTTGAACTGACTCCACTGACACTGAACTTCTGAACTGAGACTCGGCTGCTTTTCCCCATTATTCATAAACTTAATACTTTTAAAATCTTAATTCCTAATCTGTTTAATGAGTGATTTTCAACCATTAGATGTTAGCATCTTTCATTTATACCTTTTATTTATCTAGAGTTCACCTTAAAGGGAGCTGTTGGCTTTCAAATGGACAATTAAGAGATACTTTGTATTATGTTTATTTTTTTCTTCTATTAGATAGCACATCACAGCTTACACTAGAACAAAGGGAAGTGGACTAAAATAATCTTTCAGTAGTTCCCAAGAAGGTTCCTGGAACTGTGAAAAGAATAAAGGGAGTCTAGTAGTTATTTTCTATATCAGACGTTTTACAGTTTACTTTACTGTAGTGATATATGGACCAGGAAGAATCTCTGTAATTGTATTAGTTTAATATGTCAACTCAGGAATAGTTTATACTGATCTGCAGTTTTCTATTTAATTAAGAAAATCAGTCCTTAATAAATCCTTTCTTAAGCAAAGTCCAGAGAGGAGAAAATTAAATGTTGTTAGCCTGGCTTTTCACAACTGACTATGACAGAGCTTAGGGAGAGTCCAATAATTCACTGCTACCTAAACCTAACAATTTCCACTGTTAAATATTTGTGTACATTATGTATGACTGTTTACTTCTATACAGAATTTAAGCTTCAAAGATACTTCCTATTTCAGATAAGTTTAACTCATACCTGGGTGAAATATGGGTGAAACCTAAGTATACAAATGCCTGAGGTTTACAAACTTTAGGAAATGAGATGATTTCATTTGTTTTTAGATATCTATGTTTGCATGATTTCTTCTGCACACAATGTGGCAGCACAAGGGAAGTATATTGCCATAGTAAGTACAACTGTGGAAACAAAGGAAC
>NW_006921615.1:18707875-18715545 GCF_000298275.1 Orycteropus afer afer
CCAGATTTTTATTTCCCGTACTTACGATGCTACCACTCACTTTGAGACGACCTGTGATGACATTAAAAACATCTATAAGAGGATGACAGGATCAGAGTTTGACTTTGAAGAAATGAAACGCAAGAAAAATGACATCTATGGGGAAGACTAACAGCAGCATGTTATTATCTAATTAGAAAAAATTTAAGATTTGGCAAATAATGCATATTGTATGAAATCAATATTGTAAAGCCTGCTTTTGTAATCAAAAGACTGAAGAGTACTGTACCAGTAAATATTCCTCCCCTTCATCTTTTTAATATCATGTACTAACTCTTTATCATGGAGTGTCTATTCAGAATTGGCAGGTTACCATATTATGTTCAATTTAACCAATACTGGCTATATACCCCCCTCCCCAGTGAAGAATCAGTTTTAAAAAAACATTGTGATACTGATACAGAGAACCTGATACAGTATTTGTATCTTTTAATCAGTATAGCCTCTGCAGTTACTTGCTTCTGCTACTGAAGAGCTGATTAGTATAATTTGTGTGCCCTCTGTCCTCTTGACATTAAGGAGATTCTAAATCAAATATCCTATAATATGGGACAGCATCTCTAAAGTTTTCCCTGTAACTTTACATTTTGTGTTATCTGAAGTATTATGACAGTGCCCAAATAGCACAGCCAAACTAGCTTTAAGTTTGGCTCATGTGGATATAGAATTCTAACCAAACTCCTGATTTTGGGAGTCTTTTGGGATGAAATTAGGGGGAACCTAATGGCTCCATAGGATATTTTACTCTAATAAAATTGATGAAAGAAAAGTGGAAAGAAACCTATCATAAAGCAGGTGAAATGTAGAAGCATCTTTTGTATCCCAGGTGTGGCTTCTTAATGGACCAAGCTGCAATGCAGTATTGACAGAGCCTTTGCTTAATTGATGTCTTCCTCAAAATGGCTCCAAATGATTTCTGTACTGCAAAATAAAGCCAAACTCTGGAAACCACTACCCTGTTCATTGGCCTTTTTGTGCCCTGATAAAAAGTTTTAAGACCTATTAAGTACTGTAATGGCTATCATACAGCTACTGCTTGTATCTTTCAATAGAGCTGAAACTTGCCAGGAAAGTGAAGCCAGAGTAAAAAGCCATGCCCAGTTGCTAAGACTTTCTTTGTACTCTCTAATTTTAGATCCCAAATGATATTCTTAACACAATATAATTATTAGACTCTCAAGTATTCTTAATAATGGTTTAGAAAAATTATTCTCTTCCACATAAGTCCATATACTACCTTTGAAATTTGCTTATAGCAGTAATTATAAATAGTGTTTTAATATTTTCATGTAATTTATGCCCTAGGAAAAACAAAACAAACCCACTGCCATGCATGGAGTTGGATCCGACTCATAGCGAACCCCTCCTTCGGTTTCTGAGGCGGTATCACTACGGAACTAGATTGCCCAACCTTCCTTCCAAGGAGTGGCTGGTGGGTTTGCCTTCTGGTTAGTCAGATGCCTTAGGCACTACACTACCAGAGCCTTAGGAAAAATTTTTACTGGTACTCTTTTCACCTTGGTAGTTATGTCT
Organism: Orycteropus afer afer; assembly: GCF_000298275.1. Classification (NCBI taxonomy): domain Eukaryota; kingdom Metazoa; phylum Chordata; class Mammalia; order Tubulidentata; family Orycteropodidae; genus Orycteropus; species Orycteropus afer. The sequence goes on from NW_006921615.1 coordinate 18,709,448, forward strand.
CACTGTATATGCTATACTTACCACAGATGAATGAGAACATTTAAACTGTATTTTCTTCGACTGAAAATACTGATTCTTACAGTTAAGTATATGAAGGAGACAGACTAAGGAAGATGATCTGTTAAAGGCATTAGAAAACTAATATTTTAGACTATTATGCAAACTGCCTAAGTGATTATTTTAACTGGATAGTTGTTTGTTGTGGGGGACTGTCCTATGCATTGTAGGATGTTTAGCAGCGTCTCTGGCCTCTACCTAGTAGATGCCAGTGATACCTCCCCAGTTGTGACAACCAAAAATGTCTCCACGCACTGTCAAATGTTCCGTTGGGGGTATATTAAACACTGACTTATGTACCAGGCCAGTGGGGTACTGAGATGATTAAGGCAGTCTCTGGGGGACATTATTACATGGTTTGGCTAACTTTTTCAGAAAGTTATAAGAAAAGGTGGTGTGAAAACTAAGGAAGATGGCTTTGTGGGTGTCGGAAGGCTTTTTCAGCAATGGAAGATTAACATTTGAGGTAAAATTTGAAAGATGACCATGTGAAGCAGACAGTGCCTGGTACATAGTAGGTGCTTAAATAATTTTTAAATAAATTTCTTTTTCTTTAAGTCATTTCAAATTAAGCATAAGTATACCAAATATAATTAGAGTTCTTTTATTAGATTCTTGTCCTTGGGGACAAAAATAATCAGGTTTCTATGCAAAGACAGCATTAATAACTAAAACTATCAGTCCTCCTCCTCCTGAGGAAATAACAAATAGTAAAACTGGCACTTTCATTTAGGGAGGAATTATACAAAGCAGACTGACTTATGAAAAATATAAGTCTAACATAACCCTGGGAGCTCTGGTAGCATAGTGGCTAAGGCAGTTGACTGCAAACCAGAAGGCTGGCGGTTCAAACCCACCAGCCACTCCTTGGAAGGAAGGTTGGGCAATCCTACTTCCGTAGTGATACTGCCTCGGAAACCCAAGGAGGGGTCGCTGAGTCAGGGCTGACTCGACGGCACATAACAACAACAACAACGACACAACCCTATATAAAGCCAAGTGAGAATAAGTAACTTAAAATTTCCTTTTTCTGAGGAAAAGTACAATTGTTACTCTGTGTACTGTACTTTGGGAGGGGAAAGTATACCCAAAAGCACTGTGTAGGTCTCTGGTAGTGAGACAAACAGGGAGGCCAAAATTGCTAGTTATTCCTGCTAAATGATTTGAAAACTGTTAACACATTCCCTGTAAGTTCAATTTTGCTATAAAGTAATGCAAAAACCATGGAGTGATTTTTTTTTTTAGTTGTCTTTATTAAAAAAGGAAACAAATTAGTTACAAAAATCTTTGTTCCAAATAGATACTATGTATCTTATACTTTTTTGTGTGTGTGCCTTGGTGAGAGATTACTGTAGGAATTATTTCTGCTGTCAGAAATAAATATATGATTTTTTTTCAGGGTTGATTTACAAAAACTGAGTAAGTGAAAAATGACAGTTTATAAATCTGTACCATTTGGGGAAAATGTTTAACTTTATGTAGTGTTGGTATTGCCTGAATAACAGCAAATGAATTCATTTACGATTATAGGTTTTACAGGGGTGGTAAACCTTTTAAACAAACCATTACATACATGCATTACATAGGCCTTACTGACATTAACATGCAAAAACAGCTATTTGTTAAAATAGACTTATTTTTGCTTCAACTGAGTAAACATGTGAGTAAATTTCTTATTTTTAATATTCTGCTAAATTACAGCTTTGAAGGCATTCTGTTTAAGGTGAAAATAATTTAAAACAATAGTATTTAACACTGCAACCCAAAGCTGATGGACAACTACTGTACCACTGTGAAGTCAAACACTGTAGCAAAATATAAAAAAAGGAAAACTTTTCCCTATGGTGTAAAACGTTTTTTTTTTTTTCCAATATGAAAAGACAGTTCACATGTATTTCAAAGTTTTCCAAAGAAAAGAGAAACAGTAATTTGTTGTCATCATCCATATTTTAGGCAAGCTGCAGTTGAATCACCTGGATAAACACAAAATTGATACTATTTCTATCTTTCAACCAAAACAACCAAGAAATACTGTAAAGGGCAAGCTACCTAATGGGGAAAACTTCCAGGTATCTTAAAACTACATTATCTTTTGTCTTGGCAATCCAGCTCAACTGAAAAGCATTAATGTATCCATTAGGATAAAGTAGGCAATTTGAAGTAAGTTGGTTATTTTATTGATAGTCCAGAAACTCTGAGTTCTGGTAGAATAGTGCTTAAGGCACTTGACTGCTAACCAGAAGGCTGATGGTTCAAACCTACCAGCCACTCCTTGGAAGGAAGGTTGGGCAATCTACTTCCATAGTGATACTGCCTCGGAAACTCAAGGAGGGGTCGCTATGAATCAGGGCTGACTCGATGGCACATAACAACAACAACAGTCCAGAAAGTCCCATTTATTACAATCTAATAGCAATTCCGTCCCTAAATAAATAAATATTTAAAATTTATAGCATAATCTGTAAGGTAAAAGAACAGAATTTCGAAACAACTAGTTTCCTCAGGCACACCCACACCCCCCAGTATCTACTGTTAACAATTTACTCAAGTGGGAGAAATGTATAGAAAGTGTCCTTACCAGTAGCTATTCCTAAATGGAGCTGCTACTTTTTGTATATTTTCAATGAAGTTATTTACATCTGTAACAAGGATTCCACTATTTTCAAAAACCTCTCTGGAAACTGTAGGCTTATCTATAAAAAAAAAAAGACAAAAATTTGTGTGTACATGTGAAAATATCACAAATGATACACTTTTTTAAAATAGCAGAACTCCTGTTTAAAAAAGAAATCTTATGTAGACTAATACATATGGAAAATAGAAAAGAAAAGCTGTCTGGTTCAAGCTAAGAAAAATATTTGAAACTGAGAATAGCTGCCTCCAACCTGGGGATGTGGCTGATGAACGAGATCACACCGGAAGAAGCAATTTAATGGTGTCGCTCTGGTAGCATAGTGGCTAAGGCACTTGACTGCTAACCAGAAGGCTGGCAGTTCAAAACCCCCAGCCACTCCTCAGAAGGAAGATGGGGCAATCCACTTCCGTAGTGATATTGCCTCGGAAACCGAAGGAGGGGTTGCTATGAGTAGGGTCCGACTCGACGGAATAACAACAACAGCACTCTGACATGATTTCACTATAAACTTTTTTTATGGGCAACTGAATCCATTCTGGAAAATACATACCCCCCTCCAAAAAGAAAACCAAACTCACTGCTGTCGAGTCGGATCTAACTTATAGTGACCCCTCCTTGAGTTTCCCGTGGAATCTCTATGGAAGTAGATTGCCCAACTTTCCTTCTGAGAAGTGGCTGGTGGGTTTGAATTGCCAGTCTTCTGGTTAGCAGTCAAATGCCTTAGGCACTATGCCACCAGAGCTCCCTATTAACTAAATTTAGATTCAGTATATACATTTATGGGAGCTCTGGTAGCACAGTGCCTAAGGCATTTGACTGCTAACCAGAAGGCTGGCGGTTCAAACCCACCAGCCACTCCTCGGAAGGAAGGTTGGGCAACCTACTTCTGTAGTGATACTGCCTTGGAAACCCAAGGAGGGGTCACTATGAGTTGTGTCCGACTCAATGGCACATAACATATAAATTTAGAAAAATCACCAATAAATGACAACTATACTTGCTCCTTTAACGTGAGGGGGGAGTGTCTGATTAAGATTCACATAAGAAACATTATAAAATAGAGGGTAAGTATAACATTGGATGAGTACTTGTAGAAGCTGAGTAAACATAATGGAAAGAACTATATTAAAGGATTATTTACTACACAAAACTCACATGTCAGGCTGGGATTGGGGTAGTGTTACATGGATTTATCAAAACAGACTAGGTTTAAACTTGATTGGTTACCAGTGGTTGGACGGATTCACCTTAATGGTATCCAATGACTACTTTTGGAAGGGTATTTCTCGAGCTGACTTATTTTGGTATGAGCTGAACTGAGTAATAAAAGTCAGGCAGAATTCAAGCTGTGAATTTACCTGTTAAGAAGACAGCAAACCTGGCATCGATATGCTGAATTTGCAGGTTTAACAAACATTTCAAAGTTTCTGCTTTCGTTGATGATTGAGAGTCACACTTGTGGTAATGAAGCAATTCAATGATATCTGCACTCTGACATGATTTCACTATTAAGTTCTTTTTACGGGCAATTGAATCCACTCTGGAAAATACAAAGAAATGTTATTAAGCAAATTGAGATTCAGTATATATAAATTTATGGAGCTCTGGTGGTGTAGCGCGTAAGGTATGTGACTGCTAACCAGAGGCTGGTGGTTCAAACCCACCAGCCACTCCGTGGAAGGAAGGTGGGGCAATCTATTTCCATAGTGATACCACCTTGGAAACCCAAGGAGGGGTCAGTAGGAGTTGGATCCAACTCGACGGCAGTGAGTTTGGTTTATATAAATTTATGATGGTTTATTGTTTTACCTAATCTTAACTTGCAGTACTTTCTAGACTTCACTTAGTCTTCAATATACTACTTATATTCTTGTTTAGCCTAACCCATGTATAACAACATTCACACTCAATCCTTCTCTTTCCCTTCCGATGTTCTTTTTCCTGACACACTTGGCTTCCTACAAGCCTAGAAGCCACTATCATGTAGATAAGAGTTGTCTGACAAACCATTAGTAGTGAGCTCTAAAACATACACTGATGTAGATAACCTAATCAGCATTAACCAGTAGATAAAATACTATATCAAGCACTCTGACATGCACTATAGGAAAAAAGATGTGGTATACACATACTTTAAGGGAGAACAAGGCACCTTTGTTAGTCACAGAATTGCCTGAAAATACCACAACTTTACTTTACTCTTTTTGTAAAACACACTGCTGTCGACAGATCTTAAATATGGGCTTCAGCCCACGCAAGAGACACTATCTACAGATTGATCTACTGCCACCCTAATGTTGCTTGGCAAATCTTTCATTGATTTCTAGTGGACCTCTCTCTGACCCTGTATTTTAAAAAAAATTTTAGTCTCTTCATAACCTCTTCCATACTCATCATATATTTGGGTCAGATCACCACCAACTTCATTAAAATCAGATTGCATCCAGAGTTGTCTTAATTTGGTACCTCCCTAAAATTTTGTTGCTACCTTATTTCTTCCTCCGTTAGAGGAAGACCAATCTTTAACTCTTCTAAATTCAACTATGAAGGTATCTCCTCTGCTCTTGATTCCATCTCTCTAGTCTTCTCCATCACTTACACTCTTCCCTCCTGCTTCTGGGAGCAAACCAAAATCATACATATTCTCACTACCCTAGTGATAGTCATTACTAACACCATGATGAATTTACTTCGTAACAGGCTTTTCCCTGAGTATATATAAATTTCTGTATGATCAGCATCATACTATACATACTTTTATGACAGCAACTTTTATCTTCCTCTTTACTGTGCATAAATTTCTTAAATGTATTTATTGTGTAAGTTTCATAAGGCATTATTTTGTAAAGACTTAAGATCTATAATCTATAGCTATACAATCTCTATGTCTCTTTCTTTTGCCTAGAGATGGACTTGAGGTTGGTTTTGGAATTACTGATAGCACCCACAGCCATAATTACACATATTTGTAAAAAGAGTGGCTTTTAAAAGATAAGGTTTTTTATTTCAGTTTAGTTTTGGATAAATTCCCTAAAAGGTCAAAGGCTATGATGAGGTTTTGGGTACCGGTAACACAATGCTAGATTGGTACAATTTGAAGAGCATATTACAATGTCAACAGGAATACAACTATTTGTTTACCATAAGTTCTATAAACCCTAAATGATTTAAATTTATACTTATGCATTTCATACATATGCTATTATATATAACACCTAACAGTTTTAATTTCTCTAATTACTACTGAGCTCTAGTGGCACAGCAGTTAAAGCATTTGGGCTAACCAAAAGGTGGGTCAAACCTATCAACCACTCCATGGGACAAAGAGAATCCAGTCTGCTTGTGAAGATTTACAGCTTTGGAAACCCTATGGGTCAGTTCTATTCTGTCCTATTGACTCATGAGT
>NW_006921615.1:18716080-18722494 GCF_000298275.1 Orycteropus afer afer
ATAGTTGTATAGGCTGCAGATCAGATGGTGTACCAGTCGCTAGGACTAATTGTTTCCATGAATTTTGGTTTTCTTCATTCTTCTTTGCTCTGGACGAGGAAAGACCCATCGTTGCATCTAGATGGCAGCTTCCTAGCAACGGCAGTTTTTTAATCATTACTAAAGCTGGAATTTCCCTCAGAAGTGTGGTTTATTACTTTGTGATCAAGTTTGATCCCTTAAACCCTCCTTCCTTATCTTCTTGACAGTGTAATTAATCTCTTGGTTCTAACTCCTACCTCTTTGCTCTTTCTTCCTTTCCTTTACTAGCTCCTCTCCTAAGTGAAGGCCTTTCCTACTCATCTTTCCTTTAAATATTTCATGCACTTTCACAATTCCAGCTACTATCTTTCCTAGGTTTGTTTTCTTTGGGATAAAGCAATATGGTAAATAGAAAATAAGTCATTTTCACAATAAACATTCTGGGTTGAAGCTCCCATCAATAAAGTAGAAATATACTATCTTTTGATGTAAAACACATAATAATGCCTGAAACAATGTATTTAACAAGTGGGTTATCAGATCTTTTTTCCATCTGTCTCTGGAGTTCTAAAGTAAATTATCCATTCTTTGATCAATTGCATTAGGACTCTGATATGAAATAGAAACCCAGAGGTCTTTTCATCCAAGCATCAATGATGTTGTTAGGTGCAGTCAAGGCGGCTCCGACTCACAGCAACCCTTTGTACAACAGAATGAAACACTGCTCAGTGCTGCGCCAACCTTAACAATCCTTGCTATACCTGAGCCCATCGTTGCAGCCACTGTGTCAAACCCAACTCGTTGAAGGTCTTCCCCTTTTCCACTGACCTTCTATTTTACCAAGCATGATATCCTTCTCCAGGGAATGGTCCCTTCTGACAACATGACCAAAGTAGGGGAGAAGAAGTCTGGCCATTGTCGCTTGCAAGGAGCATTCCAAGCCACACTTCTTCCAGGACAGATATGTTCGTTCTTTTGGCAGTCCATGGTACTTTGAGTATTCTTTGCCAACACTGTAACTCAAAAGCATCAACTCTTCAGTCTTCCTTATTCATTGTCCAGCTCTCACATGCATATGAGGTGATTGAAAATACCATGGTTTGGGTTAGGTATACCTTAAATCTTCAAAGAGACATCTTTGCTCTCCAGCACTTTAAAGAGGTCTTTTGCAGCAGATTTGCCCCAGTGCAATACATTGTCTGATGTCTTGACTACTGCTTCCATTGGTGTTGACAGTAGGGCCAAGTAATATGTAATCTTAGACAACTTTAATCTTTCCTACATTTATCGTGATGCTGCTCACTGGTCCAGTTGTGAGGATTTTCGTTTTCCTTATGTTGAGATGTAATCCATATTGCAGACTGTAGTCTTTAATCTTCATCAGTAAGTGCTTCAAGGCATCTTCATTTTCAGCAAGCAAAGTTGTGTCATCTTCATATTGCAGGTAACAATGAGTCTTCCTCCAATCTTGATGCCACGATCTTCTTCATATAGTCCAGCTTCGCACATTATTTGCTCAGCATACAGATTAAATGAGTATGGTGAAAGGATACAACCCTGACACACTCCCTTCCTGATTTTAAAGCATGCAGTATCTCCTTGTTCTGTTAGAATGACAGCCTCCTGGTCTATGTACAGGTTCCTCATGAGCACAATTAAGTGTTACGGAATTCCCATTCTTCTCAATGTTATCCAGAATTTGTTATTATCCACACAATCAAATGCTTTTACATAGTTGAAAAAATACAAGTAAACATATTTCTGGTATTCTTTGCTTTCTTTTCAACCAAGGTCCACTATCAGCAGTGATACCCCTTGTCCACATCCTCTTTTGAATCCAGCTTGCATTTCTGGAAATTCTCTGTCAATATACTGCTGCAACCATTTTTGAATTATCTTCAGCAAGATTTTACTTGCATGTGCTATCAATGATATTGTTTGATAACTTCCACATTCTGTGGGATCACCTTTCTTTGGAATGGGTACAAATATGAATCTCTTCCAGTCAGTTGGCCAGGTAGCTGTCTTCCAAATTTCTTGGCATAGACTAGTGATTGTGTCTAGTGTAACATCCATTTGTTGAGACTTCTCAGTGGCTATTCCATCCATTCCTGGAGCTTTGTTCTTCACCAATTCCTTCAGTGCAGCTTTGACTTATTCTTTCAATACCATTGGTTCATCATATGCCACCACTTGAAAGGGATGAATACTAACCAATTCTTTTTGGTACAGTGATTCTGTGTATTCCTTCCATCTTCTTTTGATGTTTCCTGTATCATTCAATATTTTGCCCATAGAGTCCTTCAGTATTGCAACCCGAGGTTTGAATTTTTATCTTCAGTTCTTTCAGCGTGAGACATGCCAAGCTTGTTCTCTTATGTTTTTCTAACTTCAGGTCTTTGCCCATTTCATTATAATAACTGACTCTGTCTTCTCAAGCTGCCCTTTGAGATCTTCTATTTAGCTCTTTCATCTTGTCATTTTTTCCGTTGCCTTGAGCTACTCTCCTTTCAATGATAAATTTAAGAGTCTCTTCTAACATCCACTTTGGTCTTTTCTTCCTTTCCTGTCTTCTCAATGATCTTTTGCTTTTCTTCATGGATGATGTTCTTGGTGTCATCCCACAATTCCTCTAGTTGTCAGTCACTGGTGTTCAGTGTATCAAATCTATTCTTTAGATGGTCTCTAAATTCAAAGGGATATAATCAATGTCATATTTTGGCTTTCATGGAGTTGTTTTAATTGTCTTCAGCTTCAACTTGAACTTGCATATGAGCAGTTGATGGTCTGTTGCACAATCAGCTCCTGGCCTTGTTCTGGCTGAAAATACTGAGCTTCTCCATTGCCTCTCTCCACAGATGTAGTGACTCTGATTCCTGTGTGCTCCATCTGGAGAAGTCCACATGTATAGCTGTCTTTTGTATTGTTCAAAAAAGGTATCTGCAATGAACAAGTTGTAGGTCTTGCAAAATTCCATCAATGATCTCCAGCATTATTTCAATCACTAGTGCCACATTTTCCATCTACCAGTGATTCTTGTTTCCAACTTTTGCATTCCAATCACCAGTGATAATCAACACATCTCGATTGCATGTTTGGTCAATTTCAGACTGCAGAAGTTGGTACAAATCTTCAATTTCCTCATCTTTGGCTTTACACATCTTTGGTTGGTGTGTAAATTTGAATCATAGTAGTATTAAGTGGTCTTCCTTGTAGGTGTATGGATATTACCCTATCACTGACAGCACTGTACTTCAGGATAGATCTTGAAACATTCTTTGTGATGATAAATGCCACACTATTCCTCTTCAGTTTGTCATTGCCTACATAGTAGATCATATGGTTGTCTGATTCAAAATGGCCAAAACCAATCCATTTCAGCTCACTAATGCCTAGGATATCAATCTTTATGTATTCCATTTCATTTTTTGACAACTTCCAACTTTTGTAGGGTCATACTTCATACATTCCATGTTCCAATTAGTAATGGATGTTTGCAGCTGCTTCTTTGCATTTTGAATCATTCCACATCAGCAAATAGAGTTCCCAAAAGCTTTTACTCCATGCACATCATTAAAGTTGTCTCTACTCTGAGGAGGTAGCTCTTCTCCAGTAATACACTGAGTGCGTTCCGACCTGAGGGGCTCATCTTCTGTCACTGTATCAGACAATGTTTCAGGGTTATTCATAAGTTTTCCAGTAATACATCAGACAGTGTTTCACTATTATTCATAAGGTTTTCACTGGCCAATTTTTTTTTTTTTTAATTGCGATTTGGGTGAAAGTTTACAGAACAAATTCACTTTCCACACAGCTGCTCACATATACTTTATCTCATTACATTGACTACAATTTCCCACAATGCAACAGCTCTCCTCCCACTTCCTCCCCATAGTTACCTCTTCCCTGTGTCCTTCCCTCCCATGTATTCCTGACCCCAGAGCTATCTCTCTGTGCATACACAGCCCTTATATTCTCCCATGATTGATCTCTCCAAGTGGTGTATCTACCTAATGTGAATGTTCAGCTCTTCAGCTCATCTGCCTATCTTTTATTTGGCTGGAAGCCACAAGAGTGGGTTCAATTCCAGACCTGAAAGGCAGCTAGGGGTCATGGTTTCAATGGTTCCATCAGGCTCTATCAGACCAGCAAAGCTGGTCTTTTATTTTTTTTTTAATGATTGAGTTTTGTTCCACATTTTTCTCCTACTCTATCCAGGATATCCTGCAGAGATCCCCCTCTGAGTGGTTGACACTGGTGGCTGGGCACCATCTAGTTCTTCCGGTCTCATAGTCCTATAGGCTGAGGATCACATGGTGTACCACTTGCTTGGACTAATTGTTTCCATGTGTCTTTGGTTTTTTTCATTCTTCTTTCCTCTGGACAAGGAGAGATCTATCATTACACCCAGATGGCCACCTGCAAGTTCTTAAGACACCAGTCACTACTCACTAAAGTAGTATGTGGAACAATGTTTTGTGTAGTATGTTACACTAATTGAGCTTCATGTCTCCTGTGACTATGGTTCTGAGTCCACAGGTCCAACTACTTGCTCCCTCTGGGTAGCTGGCTGTGGCCAAGAAGTGACCACAACCTTGCCTCATGTCAGCTCTACTATATGCCTGGGAATTTTTACAGAACATACAAATACACTTGTAGAAACACTGTCTGCTAACCCTATACATGGTCTTGGGTACACTTCCCCCAGCACAGACATACCTAATAGTTCAGCCTGTTCACCCATATATAACTTTTTGTCACTGGGCAATTCTTTTGAGAAATAGATGGCTTCTTCCTTCCTCTGAGACTGTCTTAGTCTGGAAGCTCTGCTGAAATCTATCTACCATGAGTGACTTTGCTGGTACTTGAAATATCGGTGGCATATCCTCCAGCCTCACAGCAACACACAAGCCACCACAGTAAGGGAAACTGACAGATGAGTCGTGGAAGAATCAATAAACAATCTAAAAATTAAAAATCTCACCTGTAGATTTAAAGTTTACCTATTTATATCCAGTTGCTCAAGGATACCACCCCTCGTCTGTCAGTTTGTTATACTGTGGTGGCCTGCATGTTGCTCTGATGATACAAGCTATGGCACTGGTATTTCAAACACCAGCAGTGTCACCCATGGTTAACAGCTTTCAGTAGAACTCCCAGACTAAGATCAGAAGGACCTTACAATGTACTTACACAAACACTGGTGAGTTACAACATGAATAGCAGTAGAACACGGTGGGATATAGTGCCAGAAGATGGGCCCCTTAGGTTGGAAGGCCCTCAAAATATAACTGGGGAAGAGCTATCTCCTGAAAGAGTTGACCATAATGACATAGATGAAGCAAAGCTGTCATGCTGATGTGGCACAACTCAAAATGAGAAGAAACAGCTGCAAACATTCATTCATAATTGGAATATGGAATGTAAGCAAGTATGAAGGAAAATTGGAAGTCATCAAAAATGAAGTAGAATGCATACAGACTGATATAGTAGGCATTAATGAGCTGAAATGGCTGATACTGGCCATTTTGATTTGAACAACCATGTGGTCTACTATGCTGGGAATGACAAATTGACTAGAAATGGCGTCATGTTCATCATCAAAAAGAAGATTTCAAAATATCTCCAGAAGTACAACACTACTAGTGATAAGATAATATCCATACTCCTACAAGAAATATCAGTTAATATGACTATTATTAAAATGTATAATTTATTAGTGGCACCAACCACTAATGCCAAAGATGAAGAAATTGAAGATTTTTATCAACTTCCAGAGTCTGAAACTTATCAAACAGGCAATCACGATTCACTGATAATTACTGGTGATTAGAATACAAAAGTTGGCAACAAACAAGAAAGATCAGCAGCTAGTAAATATGGCTTTGGGGATAGAAAAGACACTGGCGATCACATGACAATTTTGCAAGACCAACGACCTGTTCACTGGAAATATCTTTCTTTCAACAATATAAATGTTGAATATATATATGGACCTTACCAGATGTCAAATTTACTATATATGTGGATACTGACAAGCTCAATATCATCAGTTAGAACAAGGCCAGGGGATGACTCCAGAACACATCATCAATTGCTAATATGCAAGTTCAGGTTGAAACTGAAGAAAATTAAAACACAACCCAAGACCATGTATAGGGTTTTTAGACAATGGTCCTATAAGTGTATTTGTATGATCTATAAGAATTTCCAGGTATATAGCAGAGCTGATAAAGGACAAGGTTGTAGTCACTTCTTGGTCAGAGCCAGCTACCCAGAGGGACCAAACAGTTGAACCGGTGGGCTCAGGACCATAGTCACAGGGGATATCAAGCTCAATTGGCATAACATACTACACAAAACATTGTTCCACCTCCTACTTTGGCGAGTAGC
>NW_006921615.1:18723141-18730257 GCF_000298275.1 Orycteropus afer afer
ATACATGAGAGTTGAAGTACAACCTGGAGTATATCCTACCTCAATTTAGAGACCATCTCAAGAACAGATTTGATTCATTTAACACTAAAGACTGAAGACCAGATACATGAAGAAAGCCAAGTCATTTTAATGACATGAAATAAAAAAAAGACCAAAACAGATGTCAGAAGAGACTCTGAAACTTGCTTTTGAATGAAGAGTAGGTAAAAGTGAATGGAAGAAATGAAGTAAAAGAGCTGAACAGAAGATTTCAAAGGGCAGCTCAAAAAGACAAAGTAAAATGTGGTAAGACCTAGAGTTAGAAAACCAAAAGGGAAGAATATGCTGAGCACTTTTCAAGCTGAAAAAACTGAAGAAAAAATTCAAGCTTTGAGTTGAATTATTAAAGGATTCTATAGGCAAAATACTGAATGAGGCAGAAAGCATGAAAAGAAGATAGAAGGAATACATAGTCACTGCACCGAAAAGAACTGATCGACATACTTAAGCTTGGCAGATGACACTTCTATGTATGTATTTTATGTGCAATAAGAATGTCCAAATATATAATGGGGCTAACAAGGGCAAAGTTATGATAACTTCTTGGCCACAGCCAACCATCTTGAGGGAGCAAGTAGTTGGACCTGTGGCCTTGGGACATGGTCACAGGGTATGTCAAGCTCAACTGGCATGACATACTATTCAAAAACATTGTTCCACATCCTATTTTGGTGAATAGTGACAGGAGTCTTAAAAGCTTGCGAGCAGTCATCTAGATGCAACAATGGGTCTCTCTTCATCCAGCGCAAAGAAGAATGATGAAAACTAAAGACATATGGAAACAATTAGTCCAAAGGAGTAGCAGACCATGTGATTCTCAACCTATATCACGAGACCAGAAGAACTAGATGGTGCCCAGAAAAGGATCAGTGCAGGAGATCCTAAATAGAGTGGGAGAACAATGTGGAAAAAAACTCAAAATCACAAAAAAAGACCAAGTTTACTGGTCTGAGAGAATCTGGTGAGACCCCTAAGACTATGGCCCCTAGTTACTCTTCAGTTCTAGAACTGAACTTACTTCCGTAGGTTCCAGCCAAACAACAGACAGGCATACAAGGTGAACATTTACATAAGGTAGATACACTCCTTAAAGCAATCAATTGTGGGAGAAGAGAAGGGCAGTGTTTGCACAGGGAGATAGCTTGAGGGGCAGGAATGCACAGGAAAGCACACTGGAAAGCAGTAACTCTGAAGGAAGTGGGAAGTGAACTGTTACACTGGGGAATTATAGTCAATGTCATGAAAGAAAATGTGTATGAACTGCTGTACGGAAAATGAACTTACTTTGTAAACTATCACCCAAATCACAATAAAAAATTTTTTAATAAAGAAGAACTGGTCAACATTCATATACCTCAGGAGGTAGCACAGGGTCAAGAATTGATGGTATTAAAGAAGTAGAAACTGCACTGAAGGCACTGACAAAAAACAAGACTCTAGGAATTGACAGAGTACTGAGAACTGAGATGTTTCAACAAAAAGATGCAATACTGGAAGCATTCTTCTATGTAAAAAAATGTGGAAGACAGGTATCTGGCCAACCGACTAGAAGAAATCCATATTTGTGCCAATTTCAAAGAAAGATGATCCAATAGAATGTGGAAATTATTGGACAATATCATTAATATTACAAGCAAGTAAAACTTTACTGCAGATATTTCAGAATCAGTTGCAGAATTACATTGACAAAGAATTACCAGAAATTCAAGCTAGACTCAGAAGATGATGTGGACATCACTGCTGATGTCAGATGGATCTTGACTAAAAGCAAAGAATATCAGAAAGATGTTTCCCTATTTCCCTGATTATGCAAAGGCATTTGACTATGTGGATCATAACTAATTATGGATAACACTGTGAAGAATGAGAATTCTAGAACACTTAATTGTGGAACCTGCACATAAAAAGAGGCAGTCGTTCAAACAGAACAAGCAGATATTACATGGTTTAAAATCAGGAAAGGTATGCATAAGGGCTGTATCCCTTCACCATACTTATTCAGTCTGTATGCTAAGCAAATAATCTGAAATACTGGACTATATGAACGTGGCATCAGGATTGGAGGAAGATTCATTAACCACTTGTGTGACATGCAGATGACACAACCTTGCTTGTTGAAAGTGAAGACTTGAAGCCCTGAGTGATGAAGATCAAAGACTACAGTCATTGGAATTACACCCGAACATAAAGAAAACAAAAATTCTCACAACTGGACCAATACACACCATGATAAACAGAAATTACTGAAGTTGTTAAGGATTTCATTTCACTTAGATCCACAATCAATCCCCATGGAAACAGAAGTCAAGAAATTAAATGCTGTATTGCACTTGGCAAATCTGCTGCAAAAGACCTCTTTAAAGTGTTAAAAAGCAAAGATGTCAGTGAGGTCTAAGGTGCATCAGGACCAAGCCATGGTGTTTTAATTCGCCTCATATGCATGTGCAAGCTGAAGAATGAATACAGAAGACTGAAGAAGAATGAACAATCTGAATATTGGTGTTGGTGAAAAACACTGAATATACCATTGACTGCCAGAATAACGAATAAATCTCTCTCTTAGAAGTACAGCCAGAACGTTCCTTAGAAGCAAGGATAGTGAGACTTTGTCTCACATACTCTGCACATGTTATCACGTGGGGCCAGTTACTTGGCAAAATAGTGGGTCAGCTAAAAAGAGGAAGACTTTCAATAAGATGGAGTGACACAGTGGCTGCAACAATGAGCTCAAATATAGCAACAACTGAGAGGATGGTGCAGGACTGGGCAGTATTCCATCCTGTTTTACATAAGATTGTTATGAGTCAAAACTGACTTGATGGCACCAAACAAAAGCTTAGGGATAAAATTGAGTTAGGGATAGATTCTAGTCTCAATTTTTCCTCCTTTTTATAAAAAAAACTATGTAAGTTAATACATGAATAAATATCAAAAAAGCATCAATATGGCAAACCCACATTAAAATTTATTTTTTATAGTTCATTTTAGTAGAACCTGAAACTAATTATACAGAAAGTTTGTAACTCCAAAGTCTGACTTTTTTACTTCTATTAGTTCAGAACAGTGCTACTCAAAGTATGTACCTATGAACTATTTGTTATGGTTAAGCACACAGCTTTCTTCATTGAAAGGCTTGCTACATAAACAAAATAAAAATTAAAAAACAAAACAAAAAAAAACCTAAATACTGTATTTAGTGATATAGCTGATTTACATTCTAGCACAAGCTTATGTTGCTGCAGACCAACATTAGTTGTCACATCACAGGAGTCTAGAGCATATTGAACACCGCAGGGTGAAGCACATGGTATTTCTACGTACCACCAACAAAAGGGAATGGGACTGGAAGAATTCACACACAGGCAGATGCCTTACCTTACAAAAAGGTCTTACCTTATGTCTTCTTTTAGCTTTTTATTTTCTCTGTAGTGAAGCAACCACTTCCATCTTCCATTTCCATTTAGTTTATCTAGGATTTTGGCAATTTCCTTCAATTGAACTACAGAATAAAATAAGTTTGGCAGAAAAAGATGTGTCTTAGGGTTTTTCTGATTCATACAAAGCCTAGTAATTATTTATTACTTGTAAAACAAAAATAAGATACCATGTTGGAGTATCTATCATCATCGCCACTTGTGTGGTTGGGAGTATTCCACTCTCACAAGTGCATAGTACATTTCAAAGATACACAACTATTATTCCTCAACTCAGTCCTAGGTACTCTACTATAGTAGAAGAAAACTATACAAAAATAAAAGTACTATAATTACCAGTAATTAAAGCTCTGAATGTGAATAAGTCATGGGAATGCAACAAAAATAGGAGATACTGTTGCAATATAGAAAAGTGTCCTAAGTTTCTAATATATAACCTTCAGATACTTTTTAACTCAGTTTCCATATAGAACTCATGTTTTTCCTTGTTAAGGTGTATCTTCTGTATCCACATTGAGTTTTGCTATGGTAACAGAGCTCTTGCAGGTTTTGTTTATTTGATCCATAAAAGCATCTGGCCTGTGCTCTTACATTCTTTATAAATTACCAATCAGTGGTCAAGCAGATAATAAAGAAGACTGTTAGTAGTCATTTGTATGTTGCTATGATATTAATGATAGTAGGGGTAATGATGTAGAAATGGAGAAGAGAGGCAGTTTCTAAACAAAAAATTTAATATATAGCTGACTTGAATTGGCAAGAAGAGTCAAATGTAACACTGAAATCTGAAATTTGTACTTAAGAAAGGGTACTTAAAAAGAGAAGCAGGATGGGTAGTAAAGATAATTAATTTAAAGTGGTTAAGAGTATGGGCTTTGGGAAAGAGAATTACATCAAACTATATAAAAAATGCTCAGCATAGCATATAGCACAAATTAAGCCCTCAACAGGTAGCATTTATTATTTTAGTGTTGATAACTTCATTCTGATGAAATAATATTTGGGTCATTGTGTAAGGAGAAATTGCATCTGACTAGATTTCAAAGAAAGATAGAAACATAATAGACCAACCGAATGTTAAAGTTTCTAATATTTTGTCATCTGATACCACAAAACCTCCTGTACGAAACAGCTCTTGATAGGTGTAGTCAAGAACATCTTCAGGACTGTCTATTCCAGCAAAGATAACACTTGGGAAATGCTTCAGCTTCAGCAAAGAAGGAATCTGTTCAACACAAAACGACCTCCACAGTAAAGACAGTTCACTGGGTCATGTTTTTCTTTTTTAAAAACCACTTTCATTTTGTTACTTTTCAACTCAAGGATTTTAAGGTTCAGGGAGAACAGGTGAAAATATCTTTTAACTTTCATTACTAACCAGTAATTTTACCACACATAAGGAATAGATTTATTCATCATCCATAACTGCAACCTCATTAAAAATTTTAATTAAAAAGAGGTCTCTAAAGTTCTCAAGGGAGCTCTGGTAGCATAGTGGCTAAAGCACTTGACTGCTAACCAGAAGGCTAGCGGTTCAAACCCACCAGCCACTCCTCGGAAGGAAGGTTGGGCAATCCTACTTCCGTAGTGATACTGCCTCGGAAACCCAAGGAGGGGTCGCTATGAGTCGGGGCCAACTCGACGGCACATAACAACAACAACAACAACAACAAAGTTCTCAAAAGATAGAAATAAAAAATAGTTTAGTGAGAGAAGAGCATTCCTGAGGTTTTGAGAAACTGTAAACTCACACATCATTCCCTGATCCAGTGTCAGCACATAAAGGGCCAAGTTATTAACTACAGAAAACAACAGGATTATAGGTTTATCCTATGTCCCTAAATTGGAACTTTGTGGAGCCAGCAATTACTTTAATTAATAATCATAACAAGGGTATAACCTAGAAAACAGGAAGTCTAGTAGCAATAGAGAAAAGACAAATCTCACTTTCCACTTATATAATTAGGGAGCACATAAAGATAAAACTAGGGACTCTCTTTTCTGGCTAGAGATTTAAGAATGCATTTTTTTTTTTTTCCAGAGATTTAAAAAAATTTTCCTATTAACGAAAGGAAAATTATGAAAAAAGGTAAGATATTGGTAAAATTCCTTACCTGAGATAATAATCTGCATCTCGCAAAGGATGGCAATAAGAAATTTGTCTTTAAAAGGGAGTATTACAAGGTCCTGAAACATAATTTGCCCTACAAATACCTTTGTAATATTACAATATAGTACATCATCTTGATCCCATTGTTTTTCCACTTAAATAATGGTAATGTGTTTTAACTTATTCTCTAAATATAAAAGGCAGGGAGGAGTCTGATAATTACAGAGTAACAAAATGCTTGGAATTCATTTCTTTGTAAGAAAGGTATTTCCAACTTACTTGATGTAAATGTGATGATATATCCTCATTTCTGATGATGATTATCAGTGTATCATTCTCTATGTGAAAAGCTTGACAGAAATGCTGAGGTTCAATTTCTTTATGGCCTTCTTTCCTCAGAATATTCTGAAAGATTGCAAGTAGATACCACTAAAAAATAGGATACTTGCACTGAAGTACTTCATAGTTTACTAATAATCCATGAAAACCCCCCCACAATTTATCCTATATCAAGGTAACATAAATAGTAATTGATTTTATTATTAAATAAGCTCTTTATATATATAAAACAAATAACTTTGGCTATCATTAACAACTGCTTTAGAAGTTTATTTCAGAGGCAAAACACTTTTTAATCTTTCATGTCCAAAAAGTATCAAAGGCTGGTATTTTTTAAAACATCACACTAGTATACATAAATGAATCTCACCTTTTTCAAGAGAATTACCTTTGGGATGTCATATATGCACTCTAAAAATGCTACCTCAGGTCAGATATTTCTAGAATAATTTTTTTATACCATCCATCTAATACCGAAGAAGAGTTGATGCTTTTGAGTTGTGGTGCTGGCGAAGAATGCTGAAAGTACCATGGACTGCTAAAAGAACTAACAGATCTGTCCTGGAGGAAGTGCAGCCAGAATGCTCCTTGGAAGCAAGAATGGCCAGACTTTGTCTCACCTACTTTGGTCATGTTGTAAGAAGGGACCATTCCCTGGAGAAGGATGTCATGCTTGGTAGGGTGGAGAGTCGACGAAAGAGGGGGAGGCCTTCAACGAGATGGATTGACACGGTGGCTGCGATGATGGGCTCAAGTAAAGCAGGGATTGTGGGGCTGGCGCGGGATCGGGCAGTGTTTCGTTCTGTTGTGCATGGGGTCGCTATGAGTTGGAAATGACTCGACGGCACTTAACAACAACAACATATAATACCTATGCCTTTCTTTGAGTCTCACTAATGGGGAATGATTTCATATTCCCTTGAATCTAGGCCACTGAGTTGGAATCAACTCCATGGCAGTGGGTCTGGGTTTTGAATCTAGGTATCTGAGTAAGATAGGTTATGTAGTTTAAACCTGCTCCACAGAAAGCACCTAGTTATAAAGCACTTTGAGATGTAGTTTACTACCATATTAAACAGACTAGCTCTGTAATAAATTTGTTTGGTAATTACAAAAACTCCTCAACCCAGAAAAGAAAAAAAAAAGATGGTGGGGACCAGGTTTGCTGGTCCAATAGAGCCTGATGGAACCACT
>NW_006921615.1:18730437-18740685 GCF_000298275.1 Orycteropus afer afer
AGGAAGGGCTGCTTATGCACAGGGAGACAGCTCAGGGCGCAGGAGAGTATGGAGGGATGGACACTGGGAAGAGGTAACTATGGGGAGGAAGTGTGAGGGGAGCTGTTGCATTGTGGTAAACTGTGGTCAATGACATGCGACAAAGTATATGTGAACTACAGTATGGAAAGCGAATTTGCTCTGTAAATCTTCACCCAAATCACAATAAATAATAATTAAAAAAAAAACAAAAAACCCTCAACCCTACCTTCTCTTGTGATTTTTGACAAGTTTTCTGTCTTGATTCTGGAGGTTTTCACAGCATACCCTGATGTTTTGTTTCTTATACCAAAACCACTGTGTCTAACCATCACCTTCTATTTTCTTTTATAAAGTGTTGCCTCGATCAGTTTCCCTTGGATTTCAAAATAACTCAAACTTTGACGGTTTTAATTAATCACTCAAAATGTATGGCACAATTTTCGAGCAAATTATTATAAACAAGATTTATTTTTACAGAGCCTATTAAAAAATCTAAATAGTAAATCTTTAGCTCTCATGTAATTTACTAATAAACTATTGGAATGAATAAATGTTCTGATTATGTTCAACATGCTCATCAAACCTTGTGGAGCTCTGGGCTATTTTATCCATGCATTCAGAATTTCAATAGTAATAAAGGACCTTGTAGATCCTCCCCATCTTATGCATAAAGAAGCAGAGGCCTGAAAGAGCTATTAATTACCTAACAACCCACAGCTCATTAATGCTTCCTGATTCTCTAGGACAGAATAATTACCATTAGGGATATCTTTATGACCTTTCAAAAACAGTTTGATCTTCAGAGTACTTTATTCTCAAGCTTATTTTATACTGTGTCTACTTTCTCACTTGAAGATTAGTTTTACTTTGTACAAAATTTGTCATTTTCTATTGTAAATAATGGCCACTTTAAAAATACTATCATGAAACAGTCTATTTCCAAAATAGAAGGGAACATGAATTCTGAGAGGATAAAATGAGAAAACTAATAGTGAGTTAAGTCAGCTCTTCTCAAGTCAAAATTTCAGCATGGTTACAGCATGTAAGGACAATGTATTCACTAGCACATCAGTTATCCTAATATTCTAACTTTAAAAATTCAAAAGGGGTCCTCTCAACTATTTGCACTGAGATAGGAACACAGGTAATAGTAATTAAAAAAAAAATCTCTATATTTGTGTTTATGTTAGAATCTGGGTATGTCTACACAGGTAATTGAGAATTAGTCACTCAGCAGAGAAATTCTGATTCCTAATTCTGGAACATAATACAAATTTTTAAATATAGTACCAATGGCAAATCCTTGTAGCATAACATTTAATACACAGATAGAAACTGAGCTGTGAAATTTAATATGTATGAAGTAGAACTGCCACCTCATTTCCATGATTTCTTTTGAAGCCAAGAATGTGAAATTTATTACTTCTAAAATGAACTAAAATTAGAAGTCAATTAAAATACTATAAACTATCAGAAAAATTTGGCACTTTACCTTTATTCTTACAAAGAATGACTTGTCTTCTGTCTCAACAAGGTAGAACAGGAAGGTATTTTTACAAGCCTCTTTCATAACACTTTTTAGTTTGACATGTAAACTGGTACACAAGTCTGTAATCATGTCTTCATAGGAGGCTGACCTTCTCGGGAGAGATGAATACATCTCTTGAGATGTGGCATCTTCAGAAGTAACATTTAACTCTTTATCTTGGAAAACTCCTTGGTTGCTATTCATCATCACCTTGTTGAATTCAGCATATTCATTAAGAATAAGTGAGATATCATTCCGAGATTCTTTCAAAGTGCTGCTGTTATATTTCAATTTGTTGAGGTGCAATGAAACAGTCTGATTTTCTTCAGAATTTGGAAGATGATGTCTACTGTGGCTACGTCTTTCCTTCCAAAATGAGGAAGAACTGTCCAAATCACTCAGCACGTGGCTTCTCGTGTGCTGATTCTGTCGCCTAGGGTCTGAGTGCACAACTGTTACCAGAAGGGAGCTGCTCCTGGGCGCAGAATGTGTAACAGGGGACTCAGATATTTTTGTCAAAGGGAAAGCTCCAACAGCTATTTGAATAGGTGCCTCCTTCGCAAAGGCGTTGGCAAAACAGGTAGAATGCTGAGAGTCCCCGTTCTTTACAAGTTGTTTTAATTTATATGCAAAGCGCAGATATTCTACATCTAAAGTGTTCTGGGTGAGGTCATCTGCTATCTGCCAAGTACTTGTCCAGGAGCTGATCAAGCCACATTTTGCAGTGAAACTGGGGTGTCTCCTCAATCTGTGCAAAGTTCTTGTGGTATCTTTGAGCTCCTTAGTTACAGTAAAGTTAGCATAAGTCCTGGGGATACCACGGAGATCTCTTATTTGTATGTAACATGGCACACATTTATCTTCCTTCTTTAATCCACTGGACCAGTTTCTGGGAGGAAGTCTCGTCTCCAAGCCTGGCAGTTTGTAAGAGTAGCCCCATTCTTCATTACCACTATTGTTTATGTTCATGAAAGAGTCATAACCATCTTTAGTAGCATCTTTTCTCCTGTTGTAACTACATCTCAAGGTACAAAAATCCTTTATGTCTAATTTGGGATTTCTACAATCAACAAGAAAGTCTTGATCAGAGTCTCCAGAAAGTGGTTCATAATGTATGTCAGAATTCACACCAACCTCCATGTCTCTATCCAAGATTTCAGAACCATTCTCAGCCCCAAGCTCTTTGTAAGTGTTCTCATTTTCCATATGTTCTTTAGAGACTCCACAAACAAGAGAATCAGAGGATTTTGGAACAAAGGAAGCAGAAGGCTCTTCACTGTTATTTTCACTGGTGTCTGCTGTATTTTGGTTAGAATCAGCATACATGGCAAAGAATCCACCATTCGAGAGACCTTTTGTTTCATATGCTGACACATCTTGCAGCACATGGATTGTTCGTTCACCTTTTGGAGAAGATGTGGTGTTAGACTGAAGGTCAGTACCTCCTAGATCTATGGTTTCTGTACACAACTCAGCTTTAGCTTCACTATTCTTAAGCAAATTGGCCATTTTGACTACTGATATTTCCTCAGTTTGAAACCCTGTCTGTGCATTTATTGGTCTTGTACAGTGGGTTAATGTAGCATCATCTGACGAAGAACTAAATTTTGGGACCTCTGAATCAGAGTTCAAGGACTTGACCTGCAAATAATTACCTCCATTTGTTTTCAAATCATTGCTAAATAGATTTTTCTTAATGCTTTTAGGGCTAGTTGGCTGTTTTAAGGACACATTCACTATATCACCTGAAGCAGCTGTAGAAAGAAATGTGTCACCCAAAGACTTATTTTCAGTAATCTTTCTAGAACTAAATGGAGGTTCACTGGTCTCCAAGATAAGATGTTCTAAGTCCAAATTCCTGTTTTCTACATGAATTGGTTGTAACGGACTTCCTGATTTTATCAGGTTTTCAAGAGAAGGTTTGAAGTCATCTCCATATTTGGCAGCTGAGGCAGGCTGGTTTAATTTAAAATCACAGCACTGTACCTTTTCTGAGAAAGATAAAATCTCATCATGCTCACTTTGGACAATATCCTCAGTTACTTTACCAGGAAGGGTTAAATGTCTATCTTTTCCTCCTAGATGACTATTTAATACGAGAGGCATTTCAGCATAACATTGCATTTGTTGTACCCAAGTTAAGTTATCTTGTCCCACTGGATGGGTGGGACCAACCAAACAATTTTTTTTTTCTGTTATGGCTAAATCTACTGATTCAATCTGGGAGTCTTTGTTACTTTTCTGACACTGTGTATCATGAAGTTTTAAACTACATGGAGAAATGACCTGAAATTGTCGTTTTTCCTCAGTTGGTACTAGGGGGTCAGGACTAGAAGCTGGTGACACTTCTTCAATTAAAGAATCAAAGGGAAATTCTGAGGTAACATGAACTTCCTCTGAAATCTCAAGGGTGGAATTGTCTTTAGAAAGCACTACAGTAACTGGCTGAAAATCATCACCTTTTCTCTCCTTATCTTCTAATGGCTCTTCTGACACTGATGTATAATCAGCAGAATTTACTCCTCTGTTTGCTATGATCGTTACCTCTCCTGGATCAATTATTTCTTCAGCTATATCCTGAAGTTCTAAATTTGATAATGGGGCCTCTTCAAGTGGCTCTATTTCATCAACTGGAATTTGTTCTCTGGGACTTGTAGGTGGTGAAATTGTTAAAGTGAGGTCAATGTCAGAATTTTCCTCCGTTAACTCTAGGCTGATCTCCTCCCCATTGGTAAGTGCTGAATTAAATGCTTCAAAATTTATAGTTTCACTGTTTAGACAATCTTTGCCATTCTTTCTTAATTCTAAGGAGCCATCTGATATATTACTTCTTGATGAAATGTAGTTAAGTGGATAATTTCTTTCCAGGTTGTTAGAGGCAGATGATGAAACTATGTCTTCAAACTGTTTTGGCTCTATAATCTCTTCTGAAGATACAGTGAAGAGACTTTGAGTTTGCAGAACAAAGTCTTGAGAGAGTCTCATTTCTTCACTGGGTAATGAATAACCAGAACTTTTAACTAATGATATTGCCTCCATTACCACTGAATTATCAGATGATAACGATGACGACGACACTGGAAGAGGACTCTCTTTCTTTAATGAACACATTTCTTTATTAAGTGTTTCTCTACTTACTGAGGAGGCACAAAGGTACTTATTGCCTTTTTGTCTTAACATTGCTAGAGATGAAATGTCCTTAAGACCTTGTGTTTGTGCCTTTTCATATGTGGACACAGGATGTCTAAGAGTTGTACCAGATGATACTTGTTTAATCAATTCCATATTAAAGGCTGTAGATTTATCAGCTCTATTTACTTCTGTCTGTATTGGTACATAGGCATTGTTTTCAAAAGTGAGAGTAACTGGTTCCAGATTAATCATTACATACCCCATATTATCATCTTTTTCCAATGAAGGCTGACATTCTTTGTTTGTGGGGCTGTTATGTTGGATAAGACCCTGCACAGCCCCTGTTTTTGCTTGCATTGTTTCATGGAAAATATCAACTTTGCTTTCAAGAGTGCTGTACACAGACTTTTGACAAGCCAAGGACTGACTGCTGATCCCATCGCAAGTCTTGGTGAATGTGTTCTGTGTAACAATATCATTATTAGAAGTCATTCTTATATTGTCAAGTGGCTGAAAGGTTTTATCTTCATCAGGACTAGGAGGTCCATTAGTTTGGGTATGTCCAATACTAGAGGGCACATTAGAAATTTCTAGTTTATCTGATGCTTCTTGTTCAGCTTTTTTTCCAATGATCTGAAATGATAAAACAAAATTCAGAAATAGATTTTTTTTTAAATATATATACTTACATATGTGAAGAACAGTAAAGACAAGGACCAACTTTAGTCTGTCTCTTCTTTTTCTCCTTCTAATCTGTAAGAGGGAGCTCTGGTAGTGTAGTGCCTAAGGCACTTGACTGCTAACCAGAAGGCTAGCGGTTCAAACCCACCAGCCACTCCTTGGAAGGAAGATGGGGCAATCTACTTCCGTAGTGATACTGCCTCAGAAACCCAAGGAGGGGTCGCTATGAGTTGGCACATAACAACAACATTAACAACAATCTATAAGAATATCACATGGAAGAGGTCGAGTAAATTCTTCTGAGACAGGCTTAAAATAAATCTGAAATAAGCAACTTTATTCTTTAAAAATACACTCAGATGACAACTCCAAAATTTTCTTCACTGAACAGCCAATTTTTAAAAACTGGACTTTTTGGAAGGAAAGTGGCCAGATCACTGATAGTTTAAAGGCTCGAAAATGGAGTTTATTTCCATCACTTAGTTCAGAAGTTTAGCACTGAAAAAAGTATTCAATTTTAATTGTTTTTAATAAATAGAGATAATTTTAAGGTAAAGAACAGGTTTTTTTAAAACACCAATTTTCAATTAGATTATAAATATACTATACTTTGAGAAAACAGAGTAAATTAATTACTGCTCCTGTACTAAAAATAGACTTGGTTGCACAGCGGTTAGAAAGCTCAGCTGCTAACCAGAAAGGTCAGTGGTTCCAACCACAAGCCGCTCCATGGGAGAAAGATAAGGCAGTCTGTTTCTATAAAGATTTACAGCCTTGGAAACCCTACAAGCAGTTCTACTGTTGACTAGAAGGTAGTGGGCTTGGTTTGAGTACTAAGAATACGATGACTAGCCATTTTCCCAAGGTATCAATCTCCACGCCAGTAAACAAAGGTCCCCAGCACTGGTGGTGCAGTGATTAAAGTGCTCTGCTACTAACTTCACTGGGTAGTAAATCCACCAGCCACATGATGGGAGAAACATGTGGCAGTTTTCTTCTGTAAAGATTATAGCCTTGGCAACACTATAGGCCGTTCTACCTATACAATCTCTCTGAATCCTATGAACTCAACAGCAATGGGTACTCCCCTTAGTTATCTTCTTTGCTTATCACAGTAGATAATCTCTTTCTCATTACACTACCTCCTTTTCCAGAGCAAAATAAAACTTATCAATGTGATTTACATGAATACATAAACAACAGGGACTGATTTAAACAATAAACAACAACAAAAAAACTATTAGATTCTGATTCGAATGGAGCAGCTAGAGTTTGAACCACCACACTTTCAGTTAGCAGCCAAACACAACCACTGTGCTACCAGGGCTTGGATTTAAACAGTAGCAAGAAGGATTTATGTTAAACATTAGCAGAAAGGCCTCTGGACAATTTCGATGAGATACAATTTTGATGACCTCATAAATAGGGTTTTATTGTTTTGGTTTTTTTTTTTTTTTTTAAAAGGCTGAAGCATGATCTTGATTAGAATATGGTAAAACAGACTGATTATACAATTGTCCATACTTAATAGTTAGCTTTTGGAACATTATTAACAGAATTCCTACTATGTCCTGAAGCATACATGTTGGAAGTTAGTAACTATATTTCAAATTTCTTGTTAAAGACATTTCTGCCTTAAGCAAAAGAAACCAACCCTAGTTATAAGGTAGGTTGAAGCTGAGACTCAGGAATTTTACAAGGATTTGACTAACCTGATATAAAGCATTATGAAAGTCTTGCTGGTGAGAATCATTCTGATTACCTTTCTATAACCCTCTCACAATCATGCTGTGGCTTTAACATTTGGCCACAAAATCTCACCATCCGTGGCTTGGCTTTTTCTTATATCTATCTCCTGACTTAGCAGATGCTACACCTTGCTTCAAACTTTATGAAATGCAAATTGTGACAATCGTGCCATATTTATGTTTATACATACATACATATTTATTTTCCACTACAAGGAAAGTGTAATGTTTCTAACATAATGTCTGATCATTTAAAAAGAAATACTAACTTAAACACATGAGTAGAAGCAACATGCTATTGATTTCTGATGCTTATCATGCTACAATTCTCTTTATATCTTAGTCTATTTGTAGAATAAGGGAATGGTATTGTATGTGTGTATGTGCCTGAATAATGTATGTGCAGTATCTAAGAAGATAATGGAAAATGTTTTGCAAGTATATGCTAGAGAAATTGTTGAGAATTATTAATCTTTTATTCATTTATTTAATTTTTATTGATTTGGGTGAAAGTTTACAGATCTAATTCACTCTCCATTCAGCAGCTCACATACAGTTTGTCTCATGACATTGAATGCAATTTCCCACAATGCAACAGCTTCCCTCTCACTTCCTCCCCATAGTTACCTCTTCCCTGTGTCCTTTCCTCCCATGCACTCCTGCCTCCTGAGCTGTCTCCCTGTGCATACACAACCTTTCCATTCTCTCATGGGGAATCATTAATTTTAATAATCTATCCTTTATTCTTCTTTACACACAACTCCATGCATGTCAAAAATCATTCTTAAAATCAGTACGAATGAGAGTTAATTACATATTACAACAAAAAGTACTTTATAAGTATATAGATAATAACTAAAACCTGCCAAACTAAGATATAAATATTTTCTTACTCTAAAGTAGTAATTCTTAATTGGATTTTATGTTTCTATTTGAGAATCATGAAATCTATGGGCCTCATGTTAAAAAAATAAAAAGCATATATGTAATAAATATATATGTGTATATACATGTGGTAGTTCAGTTGTGTATCATCTTGGCTGGGGCTGGTTGAATGGCTGGGCAGCTGGATGTAGTATTCTCCATGATAAGACTGATAATCAACTCCATGGTGGAATCTACTGTGAGCAGCTACAGTAGCTGTCTTAGGGAATGTGGTCTGCTTCTTGTATATAAGCAGAAGCCTTGGGGAATGGTCTCTAGCTTATGGCACGCTTAGACCCTACATTTAGCTGTGTCACTATTCAGCAGCCTGCCATGCTCTGCTGACCTTGGGACTTACAATGGAACTTGAACCACACCTGCCGTGTGGTTTGGTGCCGTGTGGTTTGTTATCACCGGGACTGTGCCTTTTTACTTGTCAACCTTGGGCTTGGCAGCCTCAGCAGCCAGAAGCTGTCTGAGTGAAGAAAAGTCTCTAGCTTCTGTGAGCCAGGAGCAGGAGGCAGAGCTGAAGCCCAAGGCTTGAGGGGCTTTCACCCAGCCCCTAGAGCCTGGTACTTTGAATTTGGATTTCTAACCTCCGAACTGTAAGAGAATAAACTCCTGTTTGTTAAGGCCATCCCATTTGTGGTATATCCTTGTCAGAGCGGCAATAGGTAACCAGAACAATACACATAAATACATAATATATGCGCATATATATATACACACACACACACACACACACACACTGACTTAAACGTTGTTCATGTGGGATACCATCAAAAGGAATAACCTATGTGTAACTGAAATTCCAGAAAAGGAAGAGAAAAAGAAAACCACTAAGAAAATTGTCCAAGATTTGTTGGAAGAGAATTTCCCTGATATGATGAAAGATAAGAATATATCCATTCAAGAAGTTCAATGAACCCCAAACAGAATACACCCCAAAAGAAAATCACTAAGACATATCATCATCAAACGCATCCAAACCAAAGACAAAGAAAGAATCCTGAAAGCAGCATGGGAAAAACAAAAAGTTACTTACAAAGGACAACCAATAAGAATAAGCTCTGATTTCTCAGCAGAAACCAGGTAAGCAAGAAGGCAATGGGATGGTATATATAAAACCTTTAAAGAGAAAAATTTACAACCAAGAATTATATACCTTGGCATATAATTTGAGGGCAAAACTGTCCCTCAAATATAATGGTGAAATTAGGACATATCCAGATAAGCAGAAATTAAGGGAATTTGTTAAAACCAGACCAACCTTACAAGAGATAGTAAAGGGAGTCCTTTGAACAGAGAACCAGAAATAGCAAACAAAAACTGACCATTAGTACACAAGATGACAGAACCCAGAAACCAACACAACTATGGATGTACCCAAACTAAAATACGCTTAAAAGATTGGAAACAGGGAACCACAGCAAATGAGGACAACTACAAACCAAAAACAGGGGAAAAGAGTGTAGTTACAGAATTTCTAAATGGTGAGGAAGTCAAGAGAGTTACAAGATAGAATGGACTGTTCTAAACTTGGAGAGAAAATTATGTATCACAGAGTAATCTCTAACAAAAACGATAAACCTTCACATCACAATAAAAGAGGACAACAACAAATATTCAGCAAGTACTAAAAAAACAGCAACAAAGGAAAGATAACACGATTCATAAACATACTGAGCTCAGCACAGAAAAGTATATGGAACAAAGAAACCAAGGACACCACGAAAAAACACGTATCAAAATGACAGCAACCAACTCATACGTGTCGATAGTCACACTGAATGTTAATGGAGTAAATGCACCACTCAAGAGACAGAGAGCTACAGACTGGATAAGAAAACACAATCCATCAAAATGCTGTATAAGAGACATACCTTAGATACAAAGACAAAAACAGACTAAAAATCAAAAGTTGCAAAAATTGTACCAAACACCTAAAGAAGTGAGAGCCATTACAAGAACAGATATATGCACACCCATGTTCATCGCAGCACTATTTACAATAGCTAAAAGATGGAAACAACCTAGATGTCCATCAACTGAAGAATGGATAACCAAACTATGGTACATACACACAATGGAATACTATGCAACACTAAAGAATAATGCAGTATCTGCAAAACACCGCATAACATGGATGAACTTGGAGGACATTATGCTGAGTGAAATAAGTCAATCACAAAAGGACAAATATTGTATTAGTCC